>NC_064644.1:11243521-11546551 GCF_023864345.2 Schistocerca serialis cubense
GGCCGATTTCCTTCCGCATCCTTCCCCAATCCGAGCTTGTGCTCCGTCTCTAATGACCTCGTTGTCGACGGGACGTTAAACAGTAATCTCCTCCTCGTCCTCCACAAAACGCATCGTCTCTTTGGAAGATCCATGCTTAACTTCCCATGCTCCAGTGTGGTGGTCATTCAGCGAGCATCCACGCCTCTAATTGCTCATTGTCAGCGATGTTCTGTCCAAAAAAGTCTTGCAGCTTCGCTACACTGAATCCGCACAGTCAGTGACAAAGTACTAGATACCGTACTTTTATTTCAATGGGCCAAACGTCTATCAGTACCACCAGTGCCTGAATATGTGTTGTGAAAAAACGTGAATCAGTCTGACAAGTATTCTTTTTTGAACATGACGCAGTTTGACTGCAACATGTTCATAATTTTGATCCCCGTTCACTTGCAACGAAGCTGACTGCTGCTGTCAAAATACGCTTAACAACGAAAGTAGCTTTCGCGAGATGTCTCACCTGCAAGAAATATAGCTTGATTGGACCATAGATGGAAAGAACTACTGCAGTATAGTATAGAAGGTAACTGAAAGGAATACGCAATGAGACGAACAGTAATAACACATTTATTCCAAGATACTAATTACACTGAACTCACGGTGACTTGTGATGGTCCCCTGGAAATTACAAAAGGCTGGATGTAGTTGTTAATAGAGTGTGATTCCCACAGCCAGCAGTACTGTCTACGAGTTCTTCTGGTAGGGCGTTCCACTCCTCAACCAGCGCGATTAACAAGAGCTGGATGGTCGTTGGTGCATGTGTGCGTGCTGCAGTACGACTCCTCACTGCATCCCACAAGTGCTCGATGGGATTTCAGTTGGGGGGAACGAGTGGTCCATTTCATTCGTCGAACGTCCTCTCGTTCCAAGAGGTCCTCCACGTGCGCTGTTCGATGCCGTCGCGTATGGTCATTCATAAGAACGAAGTCTTGCCTACATTCACCCCTGAAAAGACGCACACGGGGTGAGAAGAGAGTGTCACAACAACACTGACGGGTCAGTGTATGTTGTTCAGACATCAAGGAGTCAGTACGGCCAAGCAACATCACGCCCCCCCCCCCACCCCCACATCGTAACATCTGGACTACCAATGCAATTATGTTCCACAGTGTTCCAGGAAACCATTCTGGAGTTTAATTAGCAGTCTTCGAAAGGGAGGTAAGAAGGAAGTCACAAGTATTTTGGACAGGTCAGAAAAACTGCTGGTGAATCCTGTTGATGCCTTGGGCAGATCGAGGGAATATTCTGAAGAATTGCTCAATGTAGGTGAAAATACGATCAGTTATGCTTCAGATTTCGATGTACAATCAGATAGGAATGATGATGGAAATAGGATCACATTTGAGGAAGTGGAGAAAATGATCTATAGACTGCAGTGCAATAAAGCGGCTGGGGTAGATGAAATTAAGTCGGAACTCATCAAATACAGTGGAATGTCAGGTCTTAAACGGCTACACAGGATAATTGAAATGGCGTGGGAATCGGGACAGGTTCCATCAGACTGGACGAAAGCAGTAATCACACCAATCTTTAAACATGGAAACAGAAAAGATTGTAACAACTACACAGGTATCTCTTTAATCAGCGTTGTGGGTAAAATTTTCTCAGGTATTGTTGAAAGGAAAGTGCGAGTATTAGTTGAGGACAAATTGGATGAAAATCAGTGTGGGTTTAGGCCTCTTAGAGGTTGTCAGGACCAGATCTTTAGCTTACGGCAAATAATGGAGAATGTATCTATGCTTTACAGATCTAGAAAAGGCATATGACCGGGTTCCAAGGAGGAAGTTATTGTCTTTTCTACGAGATTATAGAATAGGAGGCAAACTTTTGCAAGCAATTAAAGGTCTTTACATAGATAGTCCGGCAGCAGTTAGAGTTGACGGTAAATTGAGTTCATGGTTCAGAGTAGTTTCAGGGGTAAGACAAGGCTGCAACCTGTCTCCACTGTTGTTCATATTATTTATGGATCATATGTTGAAAACAAGAGACTGGCTGCGTGAGACTAAGATATGTGAACACAAAATAAGCAGTCTCGCATATGCGGATGACTTAGTTGTGATGGCAGATTCGATTGAAAGTTTGCAAAGTAATATTTCAGAGCTAGATCAGAAATGTAAGGACTATGATATGAAGATTAGCATCTCCAAAACGAAAGTAATGTCAGTGGGGGATTGAGTGCCAAATAGGAGGAACAAAGTTAGAACAGGTGGACGGTTTCAAGTACTTAGGATGCATATTCTCACAGGATGGCAACATAGTGAAAGAACTGGAAGCGAGGTGTAGCAAAGCTAATGCAGTGAGCGCCCAGCTACGATCTACTCTCTTCTGCAAGAAGGAAGTCAGTACCAAGACTAAGTTGTCTGTGCACCGTTCAATCTTTCGACCAACTTTGTTGTATGGAAGCGAAAGCTGGGTGGATTCAGGTTACCTTATCAACAAGGTTGAGGTTACGGATACGAAAGTAGCTAGGATGATTGCAGGTACTAGTAGATGGGAACAATGGCAGGAGGGTGTCCACAATGAGGAAATCAAAGAAAAACTGGGAATGAACTCTACAGATGTAGCAGTCAGGGCTAACAGGCTTAGATGGTGGGGTCATGTTACACGCACGGGAGAAGCAAGGTTACCCAAGAGACTCGTGGGTTCAGCAGTAGAGGGTAGGAGGAGTCGGGGTAGACCAAGGAGAAGATACCTGGATTTGGTTAAGAATGATTTTGAAGTAATAGGCTTAACATCAGAAGAGGCACCGATGTTAGCACTGAAAAGCGGGTCACGGAGGAATTTTATAAGGGGGCTATGCTCCAGACTGAATGCTGAAAGGCATAATCAGTCTTAAATGATGATGAGTGTTCCCGGAAGCACTGCGAGTTCTCTCAGCTCTCGCCAAATGGGGGTATGGGCTGAGTCACCAGTCAGACTGAATCTGCTGTTGTGTGAGGACAGCACGCGACCCCGCTGCTCGTTGGCACAGCCTCTGTCTTCTTGGCGCCACCGCAGACGATGCCGCAGATGCAACACGATGCGCTGGTCATCGGAAAAAGTGACCACCCCAGTGCTGTGGCCTGCCATCTGTGGAGGGTGAGACTCCGTGCCTTGGTGTCCTGTTAAATGCGGCGACAACAGCACCTGCTGTTTGACGTGTGTCCCTTCTTGCCTGCAGTACACAGTAGCGGTCTTCTCCTGCTGTAGTTGGTCATGGTCGACTACCAACCTTTCCTTCAGGCATTAGTACCCATGGTTCGGAAAGCTCCACACGCACGTGAGCAACATCAAGCTACTGCGCTACACTGTCACACTTTCGTCTTTTTCTACTTTCTCGAGAATCTTCCACGTTTGAAGGCATCGTGATGTTGTCTCCGGACCATTATGAAGAACACCGTCACAGTTCACCATAACTGCTCGCTGATTGGCGCAAACTGTCTTTTTCCCGTTCCTTCAACCGCCCCTTATTAGGGCCACACCCATTTGGCGCTATAGCCTCGCTGACGTCACATGTGACATCCAGCTTCTGGGCACAACTGGACTGCCTTGGGAAGCATGCTCTTGCAATTCCATTTTATTTTCACCAAGTTGTTAATGTTGATATGAGAGGGGGGGGGGGGGGGGAGGGCTGTATGGGAATTGATAGGTGCCAGGAATAATCTTTTATTTAATAGGAATACCAGGGTTCATTGACAATTACTTTATACCTACAGATGAAAGCCTTAGACCCAACACTTTAGTAAAATCCGAAAGAACACAAATAATGAATGATTACAGTTTGACTATGGAATGTAGCACAGCCCGAAAATGACATTAAAAATTTAGAAGAAACATTTGTTTTACTGCAAGGTAAATAGTACTTCTACATTCTCGGCAGTGGCTTATCAGCTTAAGCACAAATGAGTAGTCACCGTTAACTCAGCGTGAGTGAGGTTGATTATGTCATACCCGAGGTGTTTTGAAGCGCTCATTTTTAAATGTCATAGTTGCCACACACAACTTGCTGTCACAGTAGCTGGATGTAAGAGAGAGAGGGTAGCAAGATGTGTTTAGTTTATTGTTGCGCCCGCATCACATGGAGGTACACGTGTGCAAAGGTGAGTAGGGTACGTCAGACCCGACCTCGTAGTCGGTGTACATTTTTGAGGTGTCAGCAAGTTTGTGATTTTTATATATATATATATATATATATATATATATATATATATATATATATATATATATATATATATATATATATATACTCCCGGAAATTGAAATAAGAACACCGTGAATTCATTGTCCCAGGAAGGGGAAACTTTGTTGACACATTCCTGGGGTCAGATACATCACATGATCACACTGACAGAACCACAGGCACATAGACACAGGCAACAGAGCATGCACAATGTCGGCACTAGTACAGTGTATATCCACCTTTCGCAGCAATGCAGGCTGCTATTCTCCCATGGAGACGATCGTAGAGATGCTGGATGTAGTCCTGTGGAACGGCTTGCCATGCCATTTCCACCTGGCGCCTCAGTTGGACCAGCGTTCGTGCTGGACGTGCAGACCGCGTGAGACGACGCTTCATCCAGTCCCAAACATGCTCAATGGGGGACAGATCCGGAGATCTTGCTGGCCAGGGTAGTTGACTTACACCTTCTAGAGCACGTTGGGTGGCACGGGATACATGCGGACGTGCATTGTCCTGTTGGAATAGCAAGTTCCCTTGCCGGTCTAGGAATGGTAGAACAATGGGTTCGATGACGGTTTGGATGTACCGTGCACTATTCAGTGTCCCCTCGACGATCACCAGTGGTGCACGGCCAGTGTAGGAGATCGCTCCCCACACCATGATGCCGGGTGTTGGCCCTGTGTGCCTCGGTCGTATGCAGTCCTGATTGTGGCGCTCACCTGCACGGCGCCAAACACGCATACGACCATCATTGGCACCAAGGCAGAAGCGACTCTCATCGCTGAAGACGACACGTCTCCATTCGTCCCTCCATTCACGCCTGTCGCGACACCACTGGAGGCGGGGTGCACGATGTTGGGGCGTGAGCGGAAGACGGCCTAACGGTGTGCGGGACCGTAGCCCAGCTTCATGGAGACGGTTGCGAATGGTCCTCGCCGATACCCCAGGAGCAACAGTGCCCCTAATTTGCTGGGAAGTGGCGGTGCGGTCCCCTACGGCACTGCGTAGGATCCTACGGTCTTGGCGTGCATCCGTGCGTCGCTGCGGTCCGGTCCCAGGTCGACGGGCACGTGCACCTCCCGCCGACCACTGGCGACAACATCGATGGACTGTGGAGACCTCACGCCCCACGTGTTGAGCAATTCGGCGGTACGTCCACCCGGCCTCCCGCATGCCCACTATACGCCCTCGCTCAAAGTCCGTCAACTGCACATACGGTTCACGTCCACGCTGTCGCGGCATGCTACCAGTGTTAAAGACTGCGATGGAGCTCCGTATGCCACGGCAAATTGGCTGACACTGACGGCGGCGGTGCACAAATGCTGCGCAGCTAGCGCCATTCGACGGCCAACACCGCGGTTCCTGGTGTGTCCGCTGTGCCGTGCGTGTGATCATTGCTTGTACAGCCCTCTCGCAGTGTCCGGAGCAAGTATGGTGGGTCTGACACACCGGTGTCAATGTGTTCTTTTTTCCATTTCCAGGAGTATATATATATATATATATATATATATATATATATATATATATATAGTTCTCTTCGATTTATTATTAGATTTTATACTTCTTAAGATGTCTTATGAAGAAAATGAACGTCGGCTACAAGTACTACTAGAAGAACTTTTAGAAAACTGTTCAAATGCAAGTTCCTGGGACTCCGAGAGCGAAGAAGAGACTGACACTCTTAATGAAGCGAAGAAAGTGATCGGAGCAATAGTTTATTTTGGATGATTCGGAAGAGCCAAAAACTGCGTTAGCGGCTCCTAGTCAGTCACCTGAGATACGTGGGATTTTTTATACGTCGAAAAATGGTACAAAATGGATGAAGGACTGTCCTAGGTAAAGTGTTCGTATTTGTTCAGAGGATATTATTACCAATTCTCCAGGCGTAAAAGATGCTGTAAAACACGCCAAAACAGAGACTGAATGTTGAAATCTTTTTATAACAGACAGTGTGTTGAATACTATACTGACACATATAAATAATTAAATAAGGAATATGAGGGAAAAATATCCAGAAAATAAAGAGCAGTACCACATGAACGATGCAACTTTGGAGGATTTGAAGGCATTTATGCGACTTTAGTACATAGCCGGCCTAAACCGCTCAAATAGACAAAACTTGAACATTTCATGGCGTACAGATGATACTGGAGTTGCAATCTTTCGGACTACAATGTCACTGCAGAGGTTTTACTTTCTTCAGAATTGTTTGAGATTCGATGACAAGAACACCCGGGATGAAAGGAAAAAGACTGACAATCTGGCTGCTATATTTTTCAAAATTTTTTTGAAAATATTCAAAAACACTATATGCCGTCTGAGAACCTTCCTACTGACGAGAAGCTGTTATCTTCCCAAGGTATGTGTATACATGCCAAAAAACTAGCCAAATACGGCATAAAAATATGTACTCTTGTAGATGTGAAGACATTCTGTATCCTCAAACTGGAAGTATACTTGGGAAAACAACCACCAGGACCTTACCAGCTCAGTAATAAAGTATACCATATTGTAAACCGCTTAGTGGAGCCAATAACGAAAACAAATAGGAATTTGACGTTCGATAATTGGTTTACTAGTTGCCCCCTTATGATCCATCTCTTGAGAGAACATTAATTGACTTCTGTCGGCACAGTCCGTAAAAACAAGACAAGTGTATCCGACAGTTAAAAAAAAGCAACAGAAGTATATAGTTCTCGATATGGGTTCCAGAATGACGTTGGATTGGTGTCCTACGTACCTAAAAAAGAGTAAAGTTGTGCTGGTTATGTCAACTTCACACCATGATAAAACCATTGACCAACCCACAGGTGATAAAAGAAAACAGGAAATGATTACTTATTACAATGCAACTGGAGCCGGTGTCGATGTTGCAGATGAACTGAGTGCCACTTACGAGGTTGCGCACAACAACAAAGATTGGGCTACGACAATTTCTTATGGTATACTGAATATGGCTGGCATAAATGCCATCACATTCTACAAAGAAAACAACAAAGGTGACAAAACACGCATCAAGCGACTAGATTTCTTTCGTAATTTTGATTTGATTCTGATAAATGACAGTCTTCCGATTAGACAAGAAAACGTACGTATTCCAAGGGAAATTCGAAAGAGGCTTGCTGATCAACGGGGAGAAACTTCAACCCCAGATCCAAAAGAGATGACAGGAAAACAAAACATTGTTGCTCGAAGTGTGAGAAGTCAATATGTATGGAGCACGCGATTTTTATGTGCGGAGAAATTGCTGATTTGTAGGTGTGATGTTGGTGCTGAGCTAATTGATCTCATAAGACCTTTTATTTTATTTTTCTGTTTATAATTAGAAGATAATGTTAATTAATTGTATTAAAAAATTTTAAACTTCAGAAACTTGTATTTTTCTGAGAAAATATAGACACTTCATTATTTCACCCAAAAAATGGTTTTATATCTTAAACATAGTATTATACTTACTGATCTTGTTAAATAGACACCATTATTAATATCTCAAGGAAAAAATACAGGGTTATAGTATCTAAAATTCATCGTCACAGTTTCGGGTAGCTCATACCCACCTCATAGCTGGTGTAATAATTTCTCACCTCATTCACGCCGGATTAAGGTAAACTGTGGACTATAACACGGGAGCAAAATGGCAAAAAAACTTTTGAAAAGTTTTCCTTAAGGCAAGTCAAACAGTACCTGAAAACCTCAGCAATGAATTATAATGAGAAGTGGCTGTAAAATTAGCAAAAGCAGACACAGTGCAGAAATGGCAATAATAATGATTTCTGAAAACAATATTTCTTTAACTGAGTTTCCATTAAAGGCGAAATCAGCCGATTCCAGGAGTAATTTATCGCATTACATACTTCTGAGTAATTACAACTAAACAGTTCAATACGACACGGCACCAAAATACCGGTAATAGATTTTCAATATTTTTTAAAAATATCATTAAATACCAGTCAAGAATTTTGTAGAAATTATCTTATGGTGTACAGTTACACACGACCAAATATTGACTTAATAACGCTATTTGTACTTCGTACTAAAATTGAGTTGAGCCATTACACAAATACCGACCAAAAAGCCCCTCACGGTTTCCCCCACTCTAATTACATCTGACTCCCAGGGTGGCTCAACCGACCCCTCGCAATACAAGTACAATCGTATGTTAGCTTAAAACTGGTCACTACTACAACAGATAGATCCAACATAAAATAGGAGGCAAATATTCAGTCTTAAATAGTACCACAACGGAAACGGTTGACGAGCAGCATGTTAACGATGCGGGAGAAACGGAATTAGCCAGTTCAAATACAGTTATATTCTTTTGCAATGTTGAAACCCATCCACCGACAAGGGACTATGAACGTTCGTCATGGAAGAACGTTATAATTCAAAGTAAACAGTCACTTGGAGCCACACAAGGTATGTTGGAACCTTCCGGCTGAGATCACGTCAGGCATTCAGTTTTTGCTCACCGAAACGTTGCTCTCGGTGCCACAGATTTCGTATGGGCAACGAAGGTCGACTAATATAAATAAGCTTAGAATCCTTCCCCACTGAAGTACAGATCCATTCCGCTTCCGCAGCAGGTACTCCAACATCCTCTGTACACAGTCGCGACGCGGCCCTAGCTTCTTCGTTGACGCTGCACCCCCGGCACGAGGAGAAGGGTCCAACCGCCTTAGAGCCCTTGCCTTAGCTCTCTGCCAGTGACCCATGTTTCAGAACCGCTCGCCTGCCGCCGTTCGGGAGAACAGAGAAATTCCTTAAATCGATCGGCAAAAATAATCGAGTACTAATTAATCGAGGTACGGGCTCGCACGGCTCAAATATGTTGTTGTTGTGGTCTTCAGTCTTGAGACTGGTTTGATGCAGCTCTCCATGCTACTCTATCCCGTGCAAGCTTCTTCATCTCCCAGTACCTACTGCAACCTACATCCTTCTGAATCTGCTTAGTGTATTCATCTCTTGATCTCCCTCTACGATTTTTACCCTCCACGCTGCCCTCCAATGCTAAATTTGTGATCCCTTGATGCCTCAGAACATGTCCTACCAACCGGTCCCTTCTTCTTGTCAAGTTGTGCCACAAACTCCTCTTCTCCCCAATTCTATTCAATACCACCTCATTAGTTATGTGATCTACTCATCTAATCTTAATCATTCTTCTGTGGCACCATATTTCGAAAGTTTCTATTCTCTTCTTGTCCAAACTATTTATCGTCCACGTTTCACTTCCATACATGGCTACACTCCATACAAGTACTTTCAGAAACGACTTCCTGACACTTAAATCTATACTAGATGTTAACAAATTTCTCTTCTTCAGAAACGCTTTCCTTGCCATTGCCAGTCTACATTTTATATCCTCTCTACTTCGCCCATTATCAGTTATTTTGCTCCCCAAATAACGAAACTCCTTTACTACTTTAAGTGTCTCATTTTCTAATCTAATTCCCTCAGCATCACCTGATTTAATTCGACTAAATTCCATTATTCTCCTTTTGCTTTTGTTGATGTTCATCTTATATCCTCCTTCCAAGACACTGTCCATTCCGTTCAACTCCTCTTCCAGGTCCTTTACTGTCTCAGACAGGATTACAATGTCGTCGGCAAGCATCTATGTTTTTATTTCTTCTCCATGGATTTTAAATCCCACGCCGAATTTTTCTTTTGTTTCCTTTACCGCTTGATCAATATACAGATTGAATAACATCGGGGATAGGCTACAATCCTGTCTCACTCCCTTCTCAACAACTGCTTCCTTTCCATACCCCACTTATAACTGCCATCTGGTTTCTGTACAAATTGTAAATAGCCTTTCGCTCCTTGCATTACACCTGCCACCGACAGAAATTGCAAGAGAGTATTCCAGCCAACCATGCCCAAAGTCTACAAATGCTAGAAACGCAGGTTTGCCTTTCCTTAACCTGTCTTCTAAGATAAGTCGTAGCGTCAGTATTGCCTCGCGTGTTCCATCCTTTCCACGGAATCTAAACTGATCTTCTCCGAGGTCGGCGTCTACCAGCTTTTTCGTTCGTCTGGAAAGAATTCGCGTAAGTATTTTGCAGCCGTGACTGATTAATCTGATAGTTCGGTAATTTTCACACCTGTCAACACCTGCTTTCTTTGGGATTGAAATTATTATGTTTTTCTTGAAGTCTGAGGGTATTTCGCCTGTCTCATACATCTTGCTCACCAGATGGTAGAGGTTTGTCATGGATGGCTCTCATAAGGCTATTAATAGTTACAATGGAATGTTGTCTACTCCCGGGGCCTTGTTTCGACTTAGGTCTTCCAGTGCTCTGTCAAATTCTTCACGCAGAATCGTATCTTTCATTTCATCTTCATGTACGTCCTCTTTCATTTCCATCATAATGACCTCAAGTACATCGCCCTTGTATAGACCCTCTGTATAGTCCTATCTTTCCGCTTTCCCTGCTTTGCTTAGGACTGGTTTCCCATCTGAGCTCTTGATATTCATACCGGTTGTTCTCTTTTCTACAAAGGCCTCTTTAGTTTTTCCTGTAGCCAGTATCTATCTTCCTGTACGCCTCCTTAGCGTAGCGTTAGCCTTGCCACCTACCACGCACGGGTTGTGTGTCCTTTATCATCATTGACTCGGAAGTCGCCGATGTGGCGTGACCTAAAAAGGACTTGCAATACGGCGGCCGAACTCGCCTGAATGGGGCCTCACGGCCAGCAATGCCATAGGATCATTTCCTTTTCCATCTTCCCCCTAGCGATATACCCTGTATTTTCTACATCCTTACATTTGTCCTCTAGCAATCCCTGCTTAGCCATTTTGCACTTCCCGTCGATCTCATTTTTGAGACTTTTGTATTCCTTTTCGCCTTCTTCATTTACTGCATTTTCATATAGTCTCCTTTCATCAATGAAATTCAATATCCCTTCTGTCACCCAAGGATTCCTACTAGGTTTTTTCCCTAATTGATCCATTCCTGGCTTCACTGTTTCGTCTCTCAAAGCTATCCATTCTTCTTCTATTGTGTTTCTTTCCTCCGTTCTTGTCAATCGTTTCCTAATGCTCTCCTGGAACTCTCTACAACCACTGGTTCTTTCAGTTTATCCAGGTCCCATCTCCTTAAATTCCTACCTTTTTGCAGTTTCTTCAGTTTTAATATACAGTTCGTAACCAATAAATTGTGGTCAGAGTCCACATCAGCCCCTGGAAACGCCTTACAATTAATTACCTGGTTCCTCAATCTCTGTCTTACCATTATATAATGTATCTGAAACCTTCCAGTGTCTCCAAGCCCCTTTACTTATACAAAGTTCTTTCATGATTCTTAAACCAAGTGTTAGCCGTGATTAATTTATTCTCTGTGCAAAATTCTACCAGGCGGCTTCCTCTCTCATTCCTTACCCCCTTTCCATATTCACCAACTACTTTTCCTTCTTTTCCTTTTCCTACTATAGAATTCCTGTCCTGTATGAATACTAAACTTTCCTCTCCATTAACTATCTGAATAATTTCTTTTATCGCATCCTACATTTCTTCAATCTCTTCAACATCTGCGGAGCTGATTGGCATATAAACTTATACTACTGTGTAGACATGGGCTCGTGCCTGCCTTGACTACAGTAATGCGTTCACTATGCTGCTCATAGTAACTTATCCACGTGCCTATTTTTTTATTCATTATTGAACCCACTTTTGCATTACCGTTATTTGATTTTGTATGTGTAAACCTGTATTCACCTGACCAAAAGTCTTGTCCCTCCTGCCACCGAGCTTCACTAATTCCAGCTATATCGAACTTTAACCTGTCCACTTCTCTTTTTAAATTTTCTAACCTACTTGCCCGATTAAGGCATCTGACATTTTTAATGGGACACTCTTATGAAAGCAGCTGATACCAGGGTTAATTCCGAATCTGGTATAGGTGAACATTCTTGGCTGTTTCACTGAAAGAATTTAATTTGATTTTGTATATGTTGTACTATGTTTCAGGCTAAATGTATAAAAATAAATTAATTTGTTACAATCGAAATTTGTACAGCTAAAATTACTTTTTCTTTAAACATATTTCAAATAGCGATATATCTGGCATATGGGAAATTGCTAGTATTATTTACGCAGTCTAATGCTGATTACTGGATTTATTTCTGGATTAATTTATAAAATAATGTTATATCTTGGTGATGATTCTTCTTTTGTCAAGAAAGTATGTAAACTCTTTGGCTTTATAAACTCTTTGGAATATTGTGATTATCACAGAATGTAAGTAGAGGTAGTGGACAGGCCTCTGATGTTTTTTAATTTTATCTACAACAATGTAATTGATGTTTTTTGAAAATGGAGATTGTGAAGTCCATGTGGTATAGAAGAATGGTATAAAATAAAAAGAATTCTATCAGTTATTCAGTTCAACAAGAACCTATAAAATCAAAACTTCAGTCAGTAGAATGTACTCCTAGACGCAATAACTGCAGCCAACAACAAGAAGAGAAAATTAAGATAAGTAAAAAGTTTTTCTTTTGTATATCTTACGCCTCTCGAAGATTTCAAAACTTGTGCAGAGACAGAGAATTTTCATAGTGATACGTCGAACGGTAAGATTACACATTCCACGCTCCGATCCGTAGAATGCCAATTTTGTTTGTCCTATTAACGACGCCCTCCTGAGTAGTCCCCGCCCGGAGATCCGAATGGGAGACTATTTTACTTAAGGAATATGTTACCCAAGAGGACGCCATCATCATTTAACATACAGTAAAACTGCATGCCCTCGGAAAAAATTACGGCTGTAGTTTCTCCTTGCTTTCCGCCGTTCGCAGTACCAGCACAGCAAGGCCGTTTTGGTTGATGTTACAAGGCCAGGTCAGTCAGTCGTCCAGACTGTTGCCCCTGCCAACTACTGAAAAGGCTGCTGCCCCTTGTCAGGAACCACATGTTTGTCTGGCCTCTCAGCAGGTACCCCTCCGTTTTGGTTGCACCTACGGTACGGCTATCTGTATTGCTGATACTTGGGTACGGAGAACTATTTGGTGTGATTCGTTGTTCAGGGATTATGTTTAGTATTCTGTCAGCGTTTACAAACGCCCACAAAAGAAAGAACACGCACCGTTAGGTGATCTTCGAGAACAGTGGCTCAATGTGAGATTTCTACGCCGCTCACGCCCCCTCTACCGTTGAGGTACGTCATTGCTAAAGAATGCTCTTACACGCAGGTGCAACGGCGGCGGTGCTCTGTGCTGATAAAACATGAAATTTTCGAGTTGTTCTTCTAGGCACGCAAAAAGTCTCATATCCAGCATATATCCTGCCTTGCGAATCCTGAAACCATATTCTCCGACAAATTAACGGGCCGTCTATCTGGTAGGACCAATCTGTAACCCAAATACCGTCGAAAGTATGGCTCGCCCATTAACCGACAGGTGATTCGAGGAAGCAGGAAGTTGAATGCCGTGTATACGGCGACTTTTCGGACCCAAAAGGTATTCTGATGTCGCCGTAGTAAATCGACTTTAAAATAATACTAGTGTATGATAGCACTGGTTCCTATAAAATTTACGTGTGCAGCGTAAGTAATATCATTACGATACCAAACAAAAGAAAGGTTATCTTTCTGTCCTCTTGACATCGCAGTGGAAGTGTTCCAAGAGTTCTCAGAAACTCTTAACCTGCGTTTCCAAACGTACCTTGGCTAATAATAAAAATGGTTCAAATGACTCTGAGCACTATGGGACTTAACATCTGAGGTCATCAGTCCTCTGGAACTTAGAACTACTTAAACCTAACTAATCTAAGGACATCACACACATCCATGCACGAGCAGGATTCGAACCTGCGATCGTAGCGGTCGCG
Organism: Schistocerca serialis cubense; assembly: GCF_023864345.2. Lineage (NCBI taxonomy): Eukaryota > Metazoa > Arthropoda > Insecta > Orthoptera > Acrididae > Schistocerca > Schistocerca serialis. Next base: position 11,257,543 of record NC_064644.1, read on the forward strand.
CGGCTAGTAATATAAGATATTGATGACTGTAGTCGTATTTTATCAATAACTTCATATCCGAGTCTCCGTTTACCGTGAAAATGTCGCCAAGGTCACCGTAATATAAAAATTTAGTATTATGTCAGCAATGAAGCTACATGTTTAGTCAAAGAAGCTCTTAAATTAGTTTAAATGGTTCAAATGGCTCTGAGCACTATGGAACTTAACATCTGAGGTCATCAGTCCCCTAGAACTTAGAACTACTTAAACCTAACTAACCTACGGACATCACACACATCCATGCCCGAGGCAGGATTCGAACCTGCGACTGTAGCAGTCGCGCGGTTCCGGACTGAAGCGCCTAGAACCGCTTGGTCACAGGGGCCGGCTCTTAAATTAGTGATCAACTTTGTGTGCCTGGCGTGTTTTGCAGCGATATTTGTGCTTAAACCACAGAGTATACAGTTTTTACAAACCCTTTATCATGCTAATGAAGGACAGCGTGTAGAGGCTTTTGGAATTTATAACCGACGTGGAAATGAAAGACGGCAATTTCATTTTTCGTTTAGTGTTCAGTGGTGAGACTACGTAACAATTAAGTGGAAAATGAAAAGCCACAGCATAAAATATTAACTGGTTTTAGCTGTTTTCTACCCGCAGAATACGTTACGAGGCCTCAAAAAGAAGAGTAAAACTTCCACTATGCAGAGCAGTGTACTCTGTTATAAAGCTTTCAGACACATCAAAACTTTTGTAGCGGGCCAGTATTGCAAGAGGAAGAACCTGAACTGCATTCTCTGTCCCGTAGGGAATTATATCTGACTGAGTAATTTGGAGACAGGGACAACTTAGGACGAGAGGGCCACAGCGAATGGTAGTGAACACGAGGGACACACTAAAGCCCTGTATACACGGAGATATTTCTTGTGCCATGACTGGCGTAGCGAGTAAATTGCTTCGTGTGAACTGTTACCTTGCGTACCATCTGGTGGCGTGGCATCGCACTGGCATGAAATCGAATGAAGCTGCACTCTATGCCGTATGGCTGCTATTTGAGTGCGTAGATCTGTTTCTTTTTGTTATCAGTATTGAACTGTATGAGAATGGAGTGGTCTAAGGAAGGTATAGAAATACTTATTGAAGCATACAGACACGAAACATGTCTTTATGACACAAAATCACTCACATATCATAACCAACACGCCAGGAAATACTCACTCGACAGCTGATTCACTGAAGGAGGCTAGTTTTTCGTCTCATTCTGAAAATGTAGAGAAGATGAAAAGTTTATGAACGACGTTTGTGTTGGAGCTTAATAACATAAAATCTTCGACGAAGAATGGTAATGGATCTGTGGACATGTAAGAACGGAAAGTGTGGTATTTTGAGAAACTTCTGTTTTTGGGAGACCACCTTCAGGCAAGGAAAGGGACATGCAGCGCAGAATTCGCACAAGAAAGCGTCGACTGCATTAAAGACACTAACGTCAAACTAAATAACATTTTACCCTTCCGTTTTCCATTGTGGTTAGTTGTTGTTGTTGTTGTTGTTGTTGTGGTCTTCAGTCCTGAGACTGGTTTGATGCAGCTCTCCATGCTAATCTATCCTGTGCAAGCTTTTTCATCTCCCAGTACCTATATCCTTCTGAATCTGCTTAGTGTATTCATCTCTTGGTCTCCCTCTACGATTTTTATCCTCCACGCTGCCCTCCAATACTAAATTGGTGATCCCTTGATGCCTCAGAACATGCCCTAACAACCGGTCCCTTCTTCTGGTCAAGTTGTGCCACAAACTTCTCTTCTCCTCAATCCCATTCAATACCTCCTCATTAGTTACGTGATCTACCCACCTTATCTTCAGCATTCTTCTGTAGCACCACATTTCGAAAGCTTCTATTCTCTTCTTGTCCAAACTATTTATTGTTCATGTTTCACATCCATACATGGCTACACTCCATACAAATACTTTCAGAAACGACTTCCTGACACTTAAATCTATACTCTATGTTAACAAATTTCTCTTCTTCAGAAACGCTTTCCTTGCCATTGCCAGTCTACATTTTATATCCTCTCTACTTGGACCATCATCAGTTATTTTGCTCCCCAAATAGCAAAACCCCTTTACTACTTTAAGTGTCTCATTTCCTAATCTAATTCCCTCAGCATCACCCGACTTAATTCCACCACATTGCATTATCCTCGTTTTGCTTTTGTTGATGTTCATCTTATATCCTCCTTTCAAGACACTGTCCATTCCGTTCAACTGCTCTTCCAAATCCTTTGCTGTCTCTGACAGAATTACAATGTCATCGGCGAACCTCAAAGTTTTTATTTCTTCTCCATGGGTTTTAATGTCTACTCCGAACTTTTCTTTTGTTTCCTTTACTGCTTGCTCCATATACAGATTGAATAACATCGGGGAGAGACTACAACCCTGTCTCACTCCCTTCCCAACCACTGCTTCCCTGTCATGCCTCTCGACTCTTATAACTGCCATCTGGTTACTGTACAAATTGTAAATAGCCTTTCGCTCCCTGTATTTTACCCCTGACACCTTTAGAATTTGAAAGAGAGTATTCCAGTCAACATTGTCAAAAGCTTTCTCTAAGTCTACAAATGCTAGAAACGTAGGTTTGCCTTCCCTTAATCTTTCTTCTAAGATAAGTCGAAAGGTCAGTATTGCCTCAAGTGTTCCAATATTTCTACGGAATCTAAACTGATCGTCCCCGAGGTCGGCTTCTACCAGTTTTTCCATTCGTCTGTAAATAATTCGTGTTAGTATTTTGCAGCTGTGACTTATTAAACTGATAGTTCGGTAATTTTCACATCTGTCAACACCTGCTTTCTTTGGGATTGGAATTATTATATCGTTCTTGAAGTCTGAGGGTATTTCGCCTGTTTCATACATCTTGCTCACCAGATGGTAGAGTTTTGTCAGGACTGGCTCTCCCAAGGCTGTCAGTAGTTCTAATGGAATGTTGTCTACTCCCGGGGCCTTGTTTCGACTCAGGTCTTTCAGTGTTCTGTCAAACTCTTCACGCAGTATCGTATCTCCCATTTCATCTTCATCTACATCCTCTTCCATTTCCATAATATTGTCCTCAAGTACATCGCCCTTGTATAGACCCTCTATATACTCCTTCCACCTTTCTGCTTTCCCCTCTTTGCTTAGAACTGGGTTAGTATAGTAGGTGAAAAAATCTAGGCTGGCAACTTATCTCTCTTGACGGAACGCACAAGACACAAAACGCTTGTGACACACTATTCGGATACATACAGTGAGTCAAAATGGCTCACTTGTTTGGCGCGAAATTCGAAGAACGTGGGTTCGAACCCAAGAACTATGATTGTTTTTTTTCCTTTGTAACTTAAAATATTACGTGAATAGAGTTCGTGATCCATGATCTTGCACGTTGTCTCGTATTCGCTATAAAGATCGAATCACAAAAAGTATAAAGCGCACACTGCAAGTTGTGTACAATTGTTATCATTATCTTTTAGGATGGACTCGCTTGTCAGTGAGATCCCAAACTCTCCCGTTGATGTTCATAATTATAGAAAAATGTGATGTTGCACAAGATGCCCAGCCATTTCAAAGAGCGTCATCGTCATCATCATACAGCGTGAGAATGGTGTGATCAAGATGAAAAAAAGAAGAAGAAAATGCTGTTTTGAGAAGAGCTGACAATATGCCGACCAGCGTAAATAAACCAAAAACTGCTCCAGCTGATGTTGAAGAATTTCGTTCATATGTATCTGTTTCTGTATAGCAAATAAAAAGTAAAACTGTGGTGATGGAAGCTAAGAGAGATATATTTAACATACTTTGTAATGTACAAGACGAAGACTTGGACAATAATGCTTAACAAGACTCTTTATTTGTTTATTTTGAGTAATAACTCTGTTTATTTGCTTATTTTAATTAAAATGTAGTTTCTTAGTGTCTGTAGAATACAAGGTGAGTGCAGTGCATTATCTTGAAAGTGAAATGTAATTACAGAAAATTCAAATTACAAAATTTATTGCAAATACCTACTGACTTAATTTATGAATACTTGGTGGAAATGAATGGAAGTGCAGGATTATGTTTTCCGAGGTAATCCAGCTGTGCATAGAAAACTGGACATTACATGTTGTGAGGTCAGTGTGACTACAGCACTAAATGGGGCCGCCCCCATTAAGAGACTGTTGGAGGAACAGGAAAAGGCAATCTGCGTCAATCAGTGAGCAGTTACAGTGACCCTTGGTGGTGTTCTTCATTACATCATGGCCTGGAGGCATCAGGATGCCTTCACATGGGGAAGATTCTCGGGAAAGTAGAAGAAGGACGAAGTGTGACGAGTGTAGTCCAGTACACTGGTGGATGAGAGGAAATTTGGTGGTCAACCATGGTCAACTGCAAATTCCGAAGACCGCTACTGTGTGCAGTAGGCAAGAAGGTCACGTCAAACAGCGGGTGTAGTTGTAGCCACGTTACCGGGACAGCAGGGCACGCAATCTCACCCTCCACAGGCGACATGACAACTGCATGGGGACGGTCACTTTGTCCGACGACCAGCGCATTGTGTTCCATTGACACCCATACATCAGCAGCACCTCCTACGATGGTGCCAAGAACATAGGGACTGTACCAACGAGGAGTAGGTTCAAGTGCTGTTCTCACAAGAGAGCAGATTCCGTATGAGTAATGATTCAGACCATGCCCCCATTTGGCGAGAGGTGGAAAACTTGCAATGCAACCAGGAAGACTGTCAAACATAGCCACATGTCACGGTGTGGGGAGGCGTAATGTTGGTTGGGCGTATTGTCCCCTAGATGTTTGACCACGGCACACTCACCAGTCAGTGTTAGTGTGACACTCTCCGCCTTCCCCACGTGCATCTCCTCAGAGCTAATTTCAACACAGACTTCCCTTTTATGGATGACAATACGCAACCGCATCGAACAGTGCAGGTGGAGGACCTCTTAGAACGAGTGGATGTTCGGCAAATGGACTGCACCACTCGTTCCCTCATCTTAAATCCCATCGAGCACTTGTGGGGTGCGGTGACCGCATTGCCAGCGTGGGAGCCCGTTGCAGAGCATACGATGCTGTCTGTGGGAATCACACACCCTGTTAACAACCACTTCTGGTCTTTTGTAATGACCAGGGGACTATCATAAACTGCGGTGAGTTCACTGTAATTGCTATCTTTGAATAAATGTGTTATTTCTGTCCGTCTCATTGCGTATTTCTTTCAGTTACCTTCTGTACTGTACTATAGTAGTTCTTTCCATCTGTGGTACAAGTTTCATCGCGTTGTATTACTTGTGACACATCATGCGAAAGCTACTTTGTTGTTAAGTGTACCGGGTGATCAAAAAGTCAGTATAAATTTGAAAACTTAATAAAGCACGGAATAATGTAGATAGAGAGGTAAAAATTGACACACATGCTTGGAATGACAGGGGGTTTTATTAGAACAAAAAAAAAAAAAAAAGACGCGTGAAAGATCTCTTGCGCGCGTCGTTTGGTGATGATCGTGTGCTTAGCCGCCACTTTCGTCACGCTTGGCCTCCCAGGCCCCCAGTCCTCAGTCCGTGCGATTATTGGCTTTGGGGTTACCTGATGTCGCAAGTGTACCGTGATCGACAGACATCTCTGTGGATGCTGAGAGACAACATGCGACGCCAATGTGTCTCCATAACTCCGGACATGATTTACAGTGCTGTTCACAACATTATTCCTCGGCTACAGCTATTGTTGAGGAATGATGGTGGACATATTGAGCATTTCCTGTAAAGAACATCATCTTTGCTTTGTCTTACTTTGTTATGCTAATTATTGCTATTCTGATCAGATGAAGCGCCATCTGTCGGACATTTTTTGAACTTTTGTATTGTTTTGGTTCTAATAAAACTCCATGTCATTCCAAGCATGTGTGCCAATTTGTACCTCTCTATCTACATTATTCCGTGGTTTATTCAGTTTTCAAATTTATATTGACTTTTTGATCACCCGGTATTTTGATAGCAATATTCAGCTTCGTTGAAACTGAATGGGGATCAAAATTATGAACATACTGTAGTGTTTCTTTCACGGATTTCATATAGTTTATATCTTATGAAAATTTTGTATGAATTTGAATTAAGAAACCTTCACACAGAAGTAAATCTGGCTGGACGTGAAACAACATAATTTAATGCTTCGCTGGAGACTCTGCTTCAGCAGAATAAAACATGAAACGATAAATTTTTATGATTGTTTTACCCCTTATTTAATTGCGACGATTTCTACACTCCAGCTGAGTCATTGCATCAGACTAAGGATGCGGCTAGTAACAGATCTAAAACAGTACGCCTTTCACGTGGAAACATAGCCCGGATCGTGAATAGAAAAAATAGGAAAAAATCATCTCAGTGACGTATGGATTTGAAATGCTGGATTAAGTGACGAACGAACGCTATCAGGTTTTGTTTGTCACCATCCAACAATGTTCCCACAACTTGTCTCCAATGAGGCTTGAAACATTGCTTTAAAAATACATGCAATAAAAATGCAACTCCCCCCCCCCCCCCCCCGACCGCATTACCACCCGCGCCGCCCGCGCCACACTCAGCCCGCACGCTATTCATTCGTTTCTTTCGTCAGTCGGCGTGACTGAATCGAATTATCGAGTAGTTGTACTTTCCTACATAGCACGCGTGTCCGCGTCATCGTATTTTATACTTTTTTTTTTTTTTTTTTTTTTTTTAAATATGGACTTGTAGTCCGTGGTGATAAGTTACATTACAGCATCACCGGTATTTTATACGTTTCTGTCTGGCACATAGATACTTGTAGCTGCCACGTACCTGCGAGAAAAGTCGCGGCTATTCTAGTGATCTCGATACGTTATTCTGTCTGACATTTGTTCGAGAAAAATCGCAAATATTCTACTGTTTTCTTGTACAGAGAACCTTCTATACGTTGCATTATAAATGCGGACTATTCGCCGAATAGGAAGCTAGTTTACATTCAGAAGCAGAAACATTAAGACTGAAGAATGAATAAGTAAAAAGTGGCACTGGTAGCGCCGGGCGGAGTGGCCGTGCGGTTATAGGCGCTACAGTCTGGAACCGCGTGACCGCTACGGTCGCAGGTTCGAATCCTGCCTCGGGCATGGATGTGTGTGATGTCTTTAGGTTAGTTAGGTTTAAGTAGTTCTAGGTTCTAGGGGACTGATGACCACAGTAGTTAAGTCCCATAGTGCTCAGAGCCATTTGAACCATTTGGTAGTGGTAGCAAGTGCATGTGTGAAGATTAGTCAAGAGTGAGAGTGATCAGTCGATTGTGAAGTATTAATAATAGTAATTCATAGTAATTCCTCAGTAAAGACATTGTTAAAAGACTCATGATAATATTTTTACTAGTAACGTAACACGAGGTAATAGTTGTGGGGCGGCACGTAGAAAATTTTGTCTATTGTTGTCGCTCTCTAATTACAATGTTTGCGACCAGAAAGTGATTAGCAAAACGGGATGCCTGTAGTTAAAGTTCACCGTGCCTACTCTGATGGAGAAATAAAGTTATTGATCATTGAAGTTCATTACACTGAGGATTTAGGATGATATCTGGGATTCATAGGAAATGCAGTTTACTATAATAATTTTCACTATATTCTGAAAATGATGACGAGTAAAATTCCAGACAAATGATTACCCATATCAGCTATTGTACTATCAGAGCTGTTCAGTCTTTTGCGCAGATCCTATTATCCCTAGATAACGAAACTGTTCAATAACCGTTATCGATGTAAATGTTCAAAGTGGATGCTCGCCAAAATTCGATGTTAATACTCATCAAATGCCACGCCAGTAATTGTAGGTCTCTCCTGCGGCGACACGTGAAAATACGACATACGCAAACTGAGAATAAATCACTGAAGTCGTTCTGCAATTAACACTTTACCACAATGCGACCTCACTGTTACGTGCGTACCGAGTTACATAATATGACATCCAAGGCTGTTCCTTGCAACTGCGCAAACGTGACGCGGCTTCCGACACGGAGTGCGCGGTGATACGAATCTAGAAGAGAACTGAGGCCTGACTCTAGCTCGCCGTAGTCTTATTTACAGTATATAGCTGCGGTGTGGACAGCCGAAGGCGCAGCCGACAACATTTGCCTTGCTGACTAGCTGCTGGGGCTAGCAGAACACCACTTCAAGTTACTAAATAATTAATTGCTTCATTCGCTGAAGGCCAATGAAGCTCTCAATTTAATTGTGCTGTCAGCACACAAGTAAGTATCGGTAATAAAATTCTGATGTGCCTATGTTAAATACTTTTGGCGAGAGAATTATTTTAGTTGCACTGCACGCAATAGATGAGCTCTGAACTTGCCCTTTGAGAGTCGCTACAGCTATAGTTTCATAGCCACCTTCTGGAAACTTCTCACATCTTTGTTATTATAGCGTATCTCCATTCTACCTAAATCTAGACATCCTAGCTTTATCTAATCACTTACTTAATCTATCTTGCTTCCGTACTTTCAGGGCACAAAAACAGAAAATCGTGAATTTCAACCAAAATATTAGTTTGTGAGATCCAGCATGCTGTTCCCATTAAATTACAATGAAAAAGGAATCTGAATATAAATGTTGAGTTTCTAGCTCTGTCCTGTTGTGCTGAGGCCGGCCTGGGGGGCCGGGCAGTTCTAGGCGCTACAGTCTGGAACCGCGTGGCCGCTATGGTCGCGAGTTCGAATACTGCCTCGGGCATGGCTGTGTGTGATGTCCTTAGGTTAGTTAGGTTTAAGTAGTTCAAAGTTCTAGGGGACTGATGACCTCAGAAGTTTAAGCCCCATAGTGCTCAGAGCCATTTTTGATTTGTTATGATGATGATTTTTATGTAAAATGTCCAAATTTCGAAAACTGTTAAAGTTACTAAACTGAAACTTAACAAAATATTATTTTAGCATCACTCCTTACATGCTATAAACTTTTCAGATTATTTACTTTGCTTCTAAGGTACTGCGCAACATTCGTAACATCATAGCTAGTTAGAGCAGACTAGGCTGGCACACAATGGAAAGCATATGAATTCTATATGGCGGGAGTAGGCTGCTTCCCTACTTTCGAGAAGATTCCTAAAAAGGCATTGTTACTATATAGGCCCTCTATCGAATGGACTAGAAAGGAACGGAATCGACAATAGAAATTCCACACACATAAATTACCTTATGACGTCATCATTTGAAACCTGCTTTTATATTATGTGTCGTAAGATAAATATTGCCGATAGCCTTTCCGCAGTGGTGATACTGTTTCCCGTCAGATCACCGAAGTTAAGCGCTGTCGGGCTGGGCTAACACTTGGTTGGATGAACATCCAGTCTGTCGAGCGCTGTTGGCAAGCGGAGTGCACTCAGCCCTTGTGATGCAAATTGAGGAGCTACTTGATTGAGAAGTAGCGGCTCAGGTCTCGGAAACTGACATACGGCCGGGAGAGCTGTGTGATGACCACATTCCCCTCCATATCCTCATCCAATGATGCCTGTAGGCTGAGGATGACATGGCGGCCGGTCGGAACCCTTGGGCCTTCCTAGGCCTGTTCGGACGGAGAGGGAGAAGGTACCTATTGACTTGTCGCTTTTACAATAGGTACTTGGTCACACTCCATAAAAGCCTGGAAGCGAACATTCTGGCAACGAATGTTCTCGAAACAACTGAACCGCATATATAAGGGAAGCAGTATCGCTGCCGGGTAGTCAGTTTGAAAGCTACAATCGTCGCTATAACTTGGGAGTGATAAAAAGTGAGCAACTGCGATGGAAATGGAAATGAGCGTTTGGCGTCATTGGCTGGGAGGCCCCTTACGGGGCAGGTCTGGCCGCCTTGGTGCAGGTCATATTACATTCGACGCCACATTGGGCGACTTGCGCGCCGGATGGGGATGAAATGATGATGAAGACATCACAACACCCAGTCCCTGAGCGGAGAAAATCTCCGACCCAGCCGGGAAACGAACCCAGGCCCCTTAGGACGATAGTCCGTCATGCTGACCATTCAGCTACCGGGGCAGACAACCATTGCGATAATTGGCTGTTACTACGGACTTCAGTCAGTGTTGTGCTTAGTGATACTAGAAATACGCGGAGTGTGACCGTGTGTGTTTTAGTGCTAACTAAGTATACTAGCGTTGCATTTTTCAGTACGAATAAAGTGTTTATTCGAGAGTAATTGGCATCTAATTTACCTATGTCGTAACAATATAATAAAATGGATGTAATAGGAAAAAGAAAAATAGAAACACCTGAAAATTCCATTCATCATTCAGCCGCAAAAACGCCACCAGATGTACAGGCAGAGCCCAGCACTTCGTCGAAATTTCCACAACAAAGTCCTTCGACTGATTCCTTTAGTCCCGCGGATATGGGAAATTATTTGGGTATATTAGCGTCAGGAAATATTAGTGATGATATAAAACACAAGCTTCTCACAGCTTCAAGGAAACCTGAAAAAGGTTATATCTTTCCCACTTCCGGGCACAACAAGAGGGGACGGGTTGAATGCAGACAAATGCACGATACTCACTTTGAACAGTATCCATGGCTGGTGTTATCACTTTTTCTCAGTTTTTGTGAATAATAAAATGGTTGGAGGAAAGAAATCCATTATCGCCAAGAAACTTGTGACTGAACCACTAACAGAGTTGACCAAACGTACTGGTAAAGATGGTGACCTTTATACCCACTCTCAGATCAAGTACACGTTGAAGCGTCAATAGATGCAAAATTATTTTTTGGCGACACGAGACAACCGCGAACTTGGGGTCGTAAATCAATTGTCAGGACAGAGAATGGAAAGCATTAGGGAAAACAGAGACCATCTTGTACCTATAATAAAAACAATCATGTTTCATGGAAAGCAAAATATTCCTCTGCGAGGGCATAGAGATGATCGAAGTCTATTAGAAAACGAAAATGATTGTCAAAGTATAGTGAGTAACGAGAAAAACATTAGATCTCTTCTAAGATTTGGAACTGACGCTGGAAACTAGCAACTAAAACATCACCTTGAGACCACTAAAGCGAACGCCACTTACATAAATAAAACAACATGTAACGAACTTATTTCATGGTGTGAAACAGTGATGTTATCGAGTATACCGGAGGAACTCAAAGATTCTCTTTATTACAGCATAATCTTCGAAGACACTACGGACATAGCGCACATCGCCCACTTGAGTTTAGCTGCAAGCTATGTTGATGGTGATGGCAAATTACACGAAAGATTTTTGGGTTTCGTTAACATCCATGAAGACAATGATTGTAGTGGAAACATTGACGACGAACCTCAAGAGAGTTAAGATGAAGAGCGTAGCGTTACTGGTGAAATATTAGGTAGTACGATTCTAAGGAGAATTGAAAGCCTTTCTCTGTCACAGGAGAACTGTGTGCGTATAGGCTGTAATGGTTGCTCAGTTAATATGTCAGAACTGAAAGGAGCTGTGGCTACAATAAGAAAGAAGACTATCAACGCGAAAGTAGCTCCGTGTCGAAGTCACCAGCTCAACCTCGCTGTCTCTCGCAGTTGCAAAGTTACAAGTGTGAGAAACTCACTCGGTACTATTTACAGCGTCTAGCAAGCAGTTCGCAACATTGAAGTCACATTGTCAAACGAGATGGGCTGAGCGACATGATGCTGTTACTCAATTCGCTGCTGATCCCGGAAGATTTTGCAGTTCTTAAAGAAGTACAGTGTTGGAAGGATAGAACAACGGCTGCCAAAGCCAATATTCTCCTTCGAGCTCTCACTAATTGCGAGTTTATCATCACTCTGTTTACAATGAGTGACATTATGAGCATAACATATTCAGTCAGCAAAATCTTACAAGACCCTAGCCTGGACGTTGCGATGACAAAAGCAAAATTAGATTCGACGCTCAAGGTGTACGAAGGCATGAGAGCTAATGCTGATAGCCACTTTGCTCGTATTGTTGAAGAGGCGAAGGCAGTTAGAGTTAGACGTGGAGATGAGTGTTCGTCGTCTTACAGGCAGACGAAGACACAGGGAAAACTGCGATCATAATGATGATGCCATTACATATTGGAAAAGAACTACTTTTATTCCAACACTGGACCATGTTACGACTGACATGAGAGAATGTTTTGCTGAAGAAAATATTTGTCATTTAAAATTCAACACACTTTTGCCCTCACAACTACTGAAACATGACGACAATGACCTGGCACGTAAATTGAATCAGTGCTTAACTGAACTATCGTTCTTCGAAGAAGAATCACTCTTTGTGATTAAAAAGAGGCTAATGGGAGAGATTCTTCAATACAAAGCCGGCCGGTGTGGCCGAGCGGTTCTAGGCGCTTCAGTCCGGAACAGCGCGACCGCTACGGTCGCAGGTTCGAATCCTACCTCGGGCATGGATGTGTGTGATGTCCTTAGGTTAGTTAGGTTTAAGTACTTCTAAGTTCTAGGGGACTGATGACCTCAGATGTTGTCCCATAGTGCTCAGAGCCATTTGAACCAATCTTCAATACAAGCAAACGAGCATAAACGCCATTAATGATCGTGATTCTGTTATGCAAGCGTTGTCTGTTTGTCCCAGATCAGACTATCGTACTTTGCACACGCTGTACAAAATATTTGCTTATCTGCCTGCATCTATTGCTACAGTAGAAAGAAGTTTTTCAGTATTGCGGCGTACAAAGACATGGCTGAGGTCGGCAATGGAGGAGGATCGCTTTAATGGCTTAGCTCTGTTGAACACTCACGCTGATATTGATTGTCCTATTAACGACGTAATTAACCAATTTGCCAGGAAGAATAGGCACATAGAATTCATTATTTAAAGAAGAGCACCACAATTGTAAATTTTTTATATCATAACATGGTACTGTCTTGTATATGTGTATAATCGGTTTAAATAAAACTTTCTTAAACTTTGCACATGTGACCTGATTATTTTTTATTGCAGTGAAAGTAAAGGTAGCACAAGATATCTTTGGCGTCCCCTCCTTGAGGTTTTTCTGTATCCGCCACTGCTAGGAAGAGGTATTGAAATAATGATACGGCTTCTTTACAACAATCCACCAAAATTATTCAATTAAAATACGAAAACATGAGACATTGACGAAATACTTCTGCTACGACACCTAAGAAGAGAGTTTACTCGAGGCAAGAGAAGGAAGTCGGCTCTCTTGTTCCATAGAAAGCACGGAGCGAGGCGGCACAGCGGTTAGCACAGTGGACTTGCATTCGGGACAACGACCGTTCATGATCGGCCATCCCGATTTAGGTTTCTATGTTTTCCTTAAATCAAACAAACGTCGTGATGGTTCCTTTGAAGGGGCACAGCCGATTTCCTTTCCCATCCTACCCTAAGCACAGCTTCTTCTCCAACTCTAATCATCTCATTGTCGACGGGACGTTAAAACACTGATCTACTCCTCCCCTCCATAGAGAGCAAAAAATAATTACGTGTCATTGCTTTTCAAAAATGATTCGTTAACATATAATTAAATGTTTCGCTTACATATAGTTTCATTTCATTTGACACATTTATTTATGCTGAGAACAAAAATTATTTATTATGCTCAACGAACACCAACCAAGTTCGGGGCCTGTTTTCATTCCTCGTCCTTACATGAATAATACTTCACCGCCGCCTTGAATGCTTGGCGTTATTTGGTCCACATAGATTGAAGACAAGTATTCAATTGTAGAGTATTTAGCAAAGTATTTTGTTAACGTTCTATGATGAGACAACACATTTTTATATAATCAAACTCATGAAGTTCACATTTAGTCCGCGTCCTTTGATAGACTGTTCAAAAAAAGTTTTACGCTTCGCCGTTATTGTCACTGAATGAGTAGGTTTACAAGTTACAATTGCTCATAACAGTATAAAAATGAGTTCTTTTATTAGGTTGAGAGAGTTTATAAGTTCGTTCTTTTATTGTTCCTCAAAAATGGTAAACTGCGCTCACGAGCGCTGTCGGCAAATTTACACGAAATTAGTGGGATATGGGCAACGTGCAGAGAACGCATGGCGCGGCTTGGCGTTGATTCGGTAGGTGGTCACGCATAACCAACAGCTGACTTCGCTTAGTGGCCCCTGTCGGCGTGTCGGTGAACCACACAGATGAAGCCGCTGTAGCAGCCTCCACTTGGCGTGCTCTGTCGGTAGGCCGGCGAACTCTGTGGGCAGCTAGAGAAATGGCGGCGTCTCGGTGAACACGTGAAGACCGGCTGCTACTACAGGCTGCCGTCTTGGTGTACATGTTCCCCCGGAAACATGAAAAGTTCAAAAGTGCAGCTTAAGTGATACAAAAATATTTAGCCAAAGGTTTCACATCCGTTATTGCGTTATGTGTAAATTTCTTTGCGATTCATATAAATTGGGGACTTTTACACACTGTGTTTATCAACATTACAACATTCAAACGAAATTCCAATCACCAACTTTCTCCTCCGGATGCCAAAATACTTTGTTGACTCCGACCTACATAGAGAGGAACGATCACCACGATAAAATAAGGGAAATCAGAGCTAATACAGAAAGATATAGGTGTTCATTCTATCTGCGCGCTACACGAGATTGGAATAATGGAGAATTGTGAAGGTGGTTCCATGAACCCTTGCCAGGCACTTAAATGTGATTTGCAGAGTATCCATGTAGATGTAGATGCAGAAATGTCTCTAAGCACTATGGGACTTAACATCTGAGGTCACAAGTCCCCCAGACTTAGAACTACTTAAACCTAACTAACCTAAGGACATCACACACAGCCATGCTTGAGGCAGGATTCGAACCTGCGACCGTAGCAGCAGCACGGTTCCGGACTGAAGCCCCTAGAACCGCTCTGTCACAGCAGCCGGCTACCACATTCGTTAAGCACGTTAATGTTCACTACAGTAATTTGAATATGTCACTGCAGAGTCGCCGCTTATTACGTTTGTATTAGAAAACACACCTGGAATACAAATTTAAAGTCAGCACATGGCGACAATCGTCCGTACAGTTACATTATATTCATTTAGTGACAAGGTGGCTATTGAATTGGTGTGTCCTCACCAGTATCACAGTTTATATTAGGAGCGGCATGAACTGGTGGACTGTCATCGCAAATAACATAATACGAGGGCTATCCACAAAGTACATTACGTTTTGGAATTAAAAATAAATAAAGTATTGGAATTTTTTTTATTATATACAGATGAAAGCCACACTTAAATACTACTTTTCTACATAGTTGCCATTTAAATTAAGGCACTTATCGTAACGATGGACGAGCTTGGAGATTCGTTCGTCGTAAAATTCGGCCGCCTGCGCCTTCAACCACGTGGATACCTCTTCTTGAAGCTGTGCGTCGTCATCAAAACGCTGCATCGCCAACCACTTCTTCATTGCTGGGAATAAGTGGAAGTCGCTCGGTGCCAGGTCGGGACTGTACGGCGGATGAGGAAACAACTCCCACTTAAAAGATTCGAGAACTTCACGGGTGGCATTTGCCGTGTGGGCCCGGGCGTTGTCGTGAATCAGCAAGATCTTTGAGCCCAACTTTCCCCTGCGCTTGTTTTGTATTGCTCTTCTGAGGTTGTGCAGAGTTTGGCAATACCTTTGAGAGTTTATTGTAGTGCCTCTTTCCAGGAAATCCACAAAAATCACACCTTTTCTGTCCCAAAAGAGGTAACCACGTGGTTGAAAGCGCAGGCGGCCGAATTTTACGACGAACGAATTTCCAAGCTCGTCCATCGCTACGATAAGTGCCTGAATTTAAATGGCAACTATGTAGAAAAGTAGTATTCAAGTGTGGCTTTCATCTGTATATAATAAAAAAATTTCCAATACTTTATTTATTTTTAATTCCAAAACGTAATGTACTTTGTGGATAGCCCTGGTAGAACGCTCAAGTCAGTGATATTGTGAAATTAGTATGTGCAATGTGACCAAGTATGCAACTTGAAGTGAACAATTTTTTTATGTAACTCACCATGGTTGGGCTGGATTCCAGACGATGCAGTGGGGAGTTTCTGATACCTGTATATAATTAATATGTAAAAGAACATTCTTAGCTAATAGGTGAAACTGACAATTATTTTATACACGTACAGTATTTTCATAATGGCCTATGTAGTGTAAGTTTTAATGATTTCACCTTGAACTAAATGGTTGTCATGGAAGCTAAGGTGACTCTGTGAGAAGGAACTGGATTCTCTATGTATCTGTAAACGACAGGCCGTTAATTAGGCGAGCTATGCTGCGCTTTTCTCAAGTCAGAGCTTTTTGCTAGCTAACGCGAGTTTTGTTTTGTGTTTTTGATCATCCCATCCATGCATGAGGTAGGACTGTTTTGTACACACCAGGTAACAAAACGGTAACCTAGTAACGGTAATAAATATTATAAAATGAAAAAAAAAAATTTACTTACCTGTAAGCATAAGACTATCGAGCAAAACACTTTAAAAACATGGCTACATACGACATGAGCGACAACATTTTTTTTCTTTTTTTTTTTTTTTTTTTTTTTTGTAGCCAACACCACCATTCGTAAATAATGTCAACTGAAAATAATATAAACGTAAACTGCACTTTGTGTGGTATAAAGAAAATTTAACAAGATCCTCGGACATGTGAACTTTAGTTGGCATAAAAACAAGTTTGTTTTTTATTTGTGAGAGTTTATATGAATGTTAGGAGCGGCATGAATAAACAGGATGAAGCGAACGCGACTCTTGACATGCCAGCGATAAAAAAATGTCTGTCACAAAATTTCGTCCGGCGGAGTACATCCGGCAGAAAAAGGACGTTAAAGAGTGTCAATCTGGTAACACTGTAACCACACGTATGGTAACTACCTCTGTCAGCACAAGAACATAGTGCTGTGCACTTGGTGCAGTGGATGGAGTTTTGGGTTAGCATGCAGGAGGTTGAGTGTTCAATCATGGGTTGAGGCCCATTTTTTTTTTTTTATTTGCTAATTTCATTCTGACATTTCATACTGTAATCGACACCGTTTCTTAGGTCACACGTGTTCTAGATTTACAACATTTTGTAACGCTGAACATAACAAATATGTGGTTAGACAAATAAGAAATACACAGTTGAAACAGATGACCTGTCATAGGACAGAATAACTACAGAAAATATCAATTTCGAGATGCTAAAGATAATAGCACAGTACAATAACACCTCATCTACTTGTCATTTAGACTACAAGTAATATGAGCGCTCAGATGTCGCGCATTACCAACCAGTGACAGTAATAATGTCCATATTAATGGCCATATGACCTTCACAACAGAATACGTTGTCTTCAGTACAACAGATGCTCAAAGCTACCTCCCTGCACGTCCCACGACCAAACATTGCGCAACCCGCCGGATCTTACAGCTCTGGACCTTTCGCAGAAAAGCTGCGTCCACAGTAACAAGAGCAGCATGAACAAGTGCTACCACATCTTCTGCATTTGTTGGCAGAGTAGAGTACACGTGCTCCTTCAGGTCTCCCCATAGGAAGAAATCCAGCAGATTTAGGTCAGGTGAATGCTGTGGCCATACAACTGGATCTCCATGGAAAGGTTCCGCCCAAATTCTGTTGCACATTAATTCCAGAGTGTGGAAGTGCACCATGAGTTGGAACCATATTCTCTGCCGAACATGTAGTGGAACATCTTCCAGCACATCACGCAGATAGTTTGAAAGGAATGCATGATACCTTTGTGCAGTCAACGGGTGGGGCAACATTTAGAGATCCAAACACTTGTCGCCCAATATCCCCGCCCAGACATTGATGCCAAAGTGAACCTAGTGTCCATGGTCACAGGTGACGTGTGGGCTAACTTCACACCAGTGGTGGGCATTGTGCATATTGAAGACACACTCATGAGTGAATGCTGCTTCATACGACCATATTACGGTGTTCACGAAGTCATCACTGTGCTACCTGTTGTTGTTGGAACCATTCACAGAATAGCATCCGCTAATGGCAATCTGCAGGAAGCAAGTCTTGCGTGAAAGCATAATGGTAGGGGTGCAGCCCATGCTCGTGTAACACGATCGTGCGTTGCGAGGCACGCAGCTGCCTTGCTATGCTACAAGTACTTCGCTCGACCAACATATTCACAAGTGGTAACACCAGCCCGGCTATGAGATGCACCAAGCACCGGAAGCCTATCCACATATTCATCGTTTGTGTATGCCATACGTCTGCCACACTGGTTTAGAGTGTTTACAATGAGAAAATTCGATACGTATATTCATGTACATTGGAGTCTGTCATGGGCACGTTACTCCGCTCGCAACTAGTCCCTGTCTGGTGGACAGCGCACACAGTATAAGCACGGCGTCAAACCCAGGCACTCTTCCACCTAACGTGCATTACCCCTCTGACAGATATTGTTCTGCGTGATTCATCCCGACACCACTAATTGCGAAATGTTCAGTTTCGAATTGCACTGTTTCCCTAATGGTAATAGACGTGGTGTTTTCACAATCCTGTCGATAGAATAATAATAATAATAATAATAATAATAATAATACGTGAGGGAGTTGGAAAATAAGTTTCCCCTGTCGACTGTGATCAGAGCTGTGTGTGAAAGGAAAAAAAAAGAGAATGAGACATTAAAGATAAGACATATCTTTATTTTCCTACATAATTTCCAAGTACATTGAGACATTTGTCATACCGCTTTATAAGCTTCAAAAAGCCTTCCAGGGAAAAATCAGGGCGTTGCATGTGGAAGAAGCATTGAACGGCTTGTTTGACGTCAGCATTGCTGCCAAAGCGCCTTCCGTCGAGAGTGACAAAAATGACAAATGGCTCTGAGCACTATGGGACTTAATATCTGAGGTCATCAGTCCCCTCGAACTTAGAACTACTTAAACCTAGCTATCCTAAGGACATCACACACATCCGTGCCCGAGGCAGGATTCGAACCTGCGACCGCAGCGGTCGCGCGGTTCCAGACTGTAGCGCCTAGAACCGCTCGGCCACCCCGGCCGGCCCGCCGAGAGTCTTCTTCAAAGCAGGGAACAGATGGAAATCACTTGGTGCGAGATCTGGACTGTAAGGTGGATGGTGTAGGCGCTCCCAACCAAGAGTTGCAATATAGTTTTGCGTCGCCTTCGCCGTGTGTGGTCTCGCATTGTCATCCAACAGCAGAACGCGAGATCTGAGAAGGCCAGGCCGCTTTTTCCGAATCACCTCTTGCAATTTCGACAGAGTGGCACAGTACAGCGTAGCTTTGATGGTTGCATCGTCCAGAAAGTCCAGCAGCAAAACTCCTTTGGCGTCCCAGAAAACGGTGAGTAGCACTTTACCTGCAGACGGAGTACTTTTGGATTTCTTTCTCACAGGTGATGACGGATGTTTCCACCCCATGGACGCGGCCTTCGATTCGGGTTCACCCACGTTTCATCCCCCGTCACAATCCGAAAGAGAAGGTCATTGCCAGATTCATGGTAAAGCACGAGCTGTTCCAGGCCGAACGCCATGCATTGTTCCACGTGTGTCAGTGGGCGGGGCACCCATCGTGCTTACACCTTCCTGTATTGAAGAATGTCGTGGATAATCTTGTGAGTTCGCTCATATCGGATTCCAAGTTCTGCCGCTACTCCATCGATGGTAATACGCCGGCTCGCTTTAATCATGTCTTCCACCTTCCTGACATGTGCATCTGTGGTGGCCATGCGTTTCCGGCCAGGTCTCGGTATGTCCTGCTCTTGCTGACGTCCATCACTGAATTGCTGGCACCATCTCCGCACCATTTGCCTCGACATCACATCTGACCCATACACCTCAACAAGGCGGTTATGAATTTCTGTGCCTGATACTCCACGTGCCCATTCACATCGGATAACAGCTCTCACTTCCGCCTTTGACCACTACTCCAAAACGCACCTTCTCTCCACAGCTCCGGGAAAAGACCGAGCGGCTGGCCTCCGCTTTGCGCAGGCACTGCGACAGCGCCATCTGCTCGACCGCGGTCGACCGACCTCGACCCAATGGTGTATCGGTGTCTTGCACGTGCGCGTTCATCTGCCGTTTCGTCTTTCGCCCATATCACACAACTCTGCCCACAGCGACAGGGGAAACTTATTTTCCAACTCCCTCTCGTAATAATAATAATAATAATAATAATAATGCACTGACATATGTACTAAACAGCATGCGGTTATTAGACTCAATGATGAAAGGCATAATTAGTGGGACCATGTTGATAACACATACAAATAGTAACCGAGTTGAGACATTATTCGCAAAGCACGTTGCTAGTCCTACTGGTAATGTAAGGCCCTAACGAAATGTAACGGACCTGAACGAGGCAAGAATAATAGTACTAATATATGGAACCATTTGAGAATGGTACAGGTTTCACGTCTAGTAGATGAAGTGGTGTGAATAAATTCATTCCCATGATGTTAAAAGGGCTTCATTCAAAGTTGACCAATCTCCCATTTCTACAATTGTAGTATATAAGAGCAAATGTTTTCTAGAGGACCCGCTACAATCACTGTTGACGATAAAGATGCCAGATACCGTATCACCTGGGCTACATTTACCAAATAAAAAACTTTTGCCTCAATCCAGGATTGAGCCCTCGATCTCCCGCATGCGAACCCAAAACTCTATATCCACCGCACCAGCTGTAGAGCACGAGGTTTTTTGTGTTGACAGAGGTAATTACCACACATGTGGTTACAGTGTTGCCAGATTGCCACTCTTTGATGTCCTATTTGTGCCATATGTACTCGTCGTACGAAATTTTGTTCATATGCTTCAAATGGCTCTAAGCACGATGGGACTTAACATCTGAGGTCATCAGTCCCCTAGACTTAGAACTATCTAAACCTAACTAACGTAAGGAGATCACACGCAACCATGCCCGAGGCAGGATTCGAACCTACGACCGTAGCAGCCACGTGGTTCCGGACTGAAGCGTCTAGAACCGCTCGGCCACCGCGGCCGGCCGAAATTTTGTGAGAGACTTTTTTATCGCTGGCATGTGAAGAGTCGCACTGTGAAGCCCGTGTGCACAGATTTCGCTTCACCCTGTATATTCATGCCGCTCCTAACATTCGTATAAACACTCACAAATAAATAAACACGTTTTTTATGACAACTAGAGTTCACATGTACCACACAAAGTGCAATTTACGTTTATATTATTTTCAGTTGACATTATTTACCAATGATGGTGTTGGTTACAAAAAAAAAAAAAAAAAAAAAAAAAAAAAAAAGTGTCGCTCATTTAGTATGTAGCCATGTTTTTAAAGTGTTTTGCTTGTTAGTGTGATGCTTACAGGTAAGTAACTTTTGTTTCATTTTATGACATTTATCGCCGTTACTTAGATTACCATCTAGTTACCTGGTGTATACAAAAACAGTCCTACCCTAGGCAGGTGCACGGCGTAGACGCGTGGTCTCAGGCGTCTTGTAACGGTTCGCGCGGCTCTCCCTGTCGGAGGTTCGAGTCATCCCTCAGGCATGTGTGTGTGTGTGTGTGTGTGTGTGTCGTCCTTAGCGTAAGTTAGTTTAAGTTTGATTAAATAGTGTGTAAGCTTAGGGACGATGACCTCAGCAGTTTGGTCCCATGAGACCTTATTCGAAATTTCCAAATTTCCTACCCTAGGCATGGCTGGGATGAGCAAAAACACAAAACAAAACTAGCATTAGGTAGCAAAAAACTCTGACCCGAAAAAAGCGCAGCATAGCTCGCTTAATTAATGGTCTGTCGTTTACAGATACATAAAGAATCAAGTCCCTTCTCAAACAGTCACTGTACCTTCCATGACAGCCATTTAGTTGAAGGTGACATCATTAAAACGTACACTACATAGACTATTATGAAAACACTGTATGTGTATAAAATGAAATGTCAGGCAAAAATACTTCTGGTTTGAGTTCAGTTTTGCCTATTAGCTAAGAATATGCTCTTATGTATTGTTTATATACAGGTATTTACAAATTATACATAACTGCTGTATGGTCTGTGACTTTCTTTGATTACACGAGCATTTAAATTTAATATCTTTCTTCAATTGAAAATGTGCAACTGCTCAGTACATGCTGTGCACATGTCTCTTGCTTCTGTATTCAATCCAGTGTCCTTGTTTGCCACTGTTTATGGAATGAATATATCACACATTCTTATGACAAGAGAAATTGTCTCTAAATATTTATGACAAAGTTATTATTTTCGAGGATAATGTCTTTACTTTGCACTCTAACTTCACTGCAATCAACAATCAAACAGTCATTGCTTTCACTTCATTTTGGATGTTACAAACATGACTTTCTCTTCATGTGAGTCAATATTTGTCAATATGAACTTACTCTCCATTAAAATGACACACTCAAACATATATTTACAAGTTTTCTGGGCATTAACGCCTACTCAGCTTAGGCTATTATAAAATCATCTCTACCACAGAAAAATGTATCAGTCGTCATTTTTGTCGTGCACTTGTGTCAGAATGAAGCAATCTTCTCACTATTACTCAGTAAATCATTAAATACTTATTTTCTTGAAACTTCCTGGCAGATTAAAACTGTGTGCCCGCGAAAGGCAAAGGTCCCGAGTTCGAGTCTCGGTCGGGCACACAGTTTTAATCTGCCAGGAAGTTTCATATCAGCGCGCACTCCGCTGCAGAGTGAAAATCTCATTCTGGAAACATCCCCCAGGCTGTGGCTAAGCCATGTCTCCGCAATATCCTTTCTTTCAGGAGTGCTAGTTCTGCAAGGTTCGCAGGAGAGCTTCTGTAAAGTTTGGAAGGTAGGAGACGAGGTACTGGCAGGAGTAAAGCTGTGAGTACCGGCCGTGAGTCGGGCTTCGGTAGCTCAGTTGGTAGAGCACTTGCCCGCGAATGGCAAAGGTCCCGAGTTCGAGTCTCGGTCGGGCACACAGTTTTAATCTGCCAGGAAGTTTCATATCAGCGCACACTCCGCTGCAGAGTGAAAATCTCATTCTGGACTTATTTTCTTATAAAACTTACAACTATACAGTCACTTCTACAACTACTACTAATATCAGATATAAGTAACATTAGTCTTAGACATCATATTTTTTATATATATTCTGAATGACCATTTATGTTTATATGTACAATCGCACAGTCCTCATAGCGAAAATTAATTCTCATGACAGTACACACACATGAGAATATATTAAAAACAAATACAATTACAATAAAAACAGATCAGAACATAGGAATAAAAATACTTTAGCATTTTAGAAAGATGGAATGTATTTATTGAGATACAGTCTTTTGATTTTTAACGACTCAGGATAAGCAAGCAGGTATCACCCTTCATGTGGTATTCTTAATATCTTATATGGACTTGAATACAGTAAGTCACGGCCTTCCTTTTACTCCACAGGACTCAACAGGTTGAGTGACAATATGATTTGTGGGGAAACTGCTTCCGTCCTGTACACGTAATCTTTTTATTAGTCCAGGCTTTTGTGTGAAGACAGTGACGTATCTTTCTAGTAATACACGTAATTTCCCTTTTTGTTCTTCTGACAAGGTCTTCGCTTATCAGTTTTGTTTTGAATGATATGAGAATTAATCTCTTTGTAATAGCTGTTCTGCGGTTCAGGTGCTTGACCGTGTAAGCACAGCACTCTGTTCCTTATCACCTTTATCTGTATTCCTTGACGGTATCTGCCATGTTTCGCCTTTGTTTTAATCAGGTTCAGATGTTATGCTTGCCCTCCTAACTTCAAACAGCGTTTTCCACAGGACAGGACGACTTTAAGGTCGCTCTCGAGCATGACTCCCATACCTACGAGACAGGACATATTCAAATTCTTCGCTACGAGAAACGTGCAGAAGTCTACTCTGCTCTCACTTAGAGTACAGGTCCGTGCTTGCATCGTCACTGTCTGGCATCTGGTATCGATAGCACCAGGAACCATACCATTTTGAACCGGTAGCACAGGAATTTTGACGGATTCAGTAATCTTTCCGAAAAAAAGGGCCATAGTCACACTCACGCTCGCACCTGTGTCCAGTAAAAGAGTGGTGGGTGTACCTCCCACAGTCCGCCCGGTTAGCCGAGCGGTCTAACGCACGGCTTTCCGGGCGGGAAGGAGCGCCTCGTCCCCGGCACCAATCCTCCCAGCGGACTTGTGTCGAGGTCCGGTGAACCGGCCAGTCTGTGGATGGTTCTTAGGCGGTTCTCCATCTGCCTCGGCGAATGCGGCCTGGTTCCCCTTATTCCGCCTCAGCTATACTATGTCGGCGATTGCGGCGCAAACAAGTTCTCCAAGTACGCGTGCACCACCATTACACTACCACGTAAACATAGGGGTTACACTCGTCTGGTGTGAGCGTTCCCTGGGGGGTCCACCGGGGGCCGAATCGCACAATAACCCTGGGTTCGGTGTGGGGCGGCGGAGCGGTGAAGTGGACTGCGGTAGTCGTCGTGGGGTTGTGGACCACTGCGGCTGCGGCGGGGACGGAGCCTCTCCGTCGTTTCTAGGTCCCCGGTTAACATACAATACAATGCAATACCTCCCACTGCCGTATTAACAGCTACCTGCACAAACTATATGGGACTTTCTACACAGTTATCTGCCTCGTTAAAGAATTCTCGCCGAATATCAATATCGTCGTTATACACTGGAGAGCCAAAGAAACAAGGAGTGCTGAAGGGAACTGACACCATGAATGCTGCAGGATTGTCCATAAATCCGTAAGAGTACGAGGGGGTGGAGATCTCTTCTGAGCAGCACGTTGCAAGGCATCCCAGATATGCTCAATAATGTTCACGTCTGAACAGTTTAGTGGCCAGTGGAAGTGTTTAAACCCAGAAGAGTGTTCCTAGAGTCACTCTGTAGCAATTCTGGACGCGTGGAGTGTCGCATTGTGTTGTGTACATAGTTCCGCGTAGTCAGCGCGTACACAACTTTCCCACTAGAGCGCGCCCCGCTAAGCACAACAGCGAAGGCGTAGCGCTCGTCCGTCTCCGCACTACGAGATGGCGCTGCCATAAAGACGGACCAAATTCTGCTTCCGCCGACCCGCGTATTAATATGTAACGCAGCCAATGAGATTGCTGTTAACGTAGAACCTTTTCTCCTCGCGGATCACACTCGCGCAGTGATACCTGAACGCGCGAGGTATTATAATGAGTGTACAGACCTCCGATTACTCAGTCTGCACTTGTCTGCATTTGTCTGTACCAGTCTATAGTCAAGTTTCAGTCTGCGCCTTATAAGATTATCATATTCCTGTACCTAGCCCTGAAGAGAAATGTATAGACACTTTGTCAAGTATCAGAGATATGTGAGAATAGGATTAACGTACCAATACCAAAGGAACTTCAGATTGTCAATTGTAAATAACATCCAGAATCAAGTTAAGTAATTTTATGTTGTTATTATTTTAATAAATGTGTGTGAAAATTAATCAGGTTCTGTTTAAAGTTGGTCACCGTCAATCTGCTACTCTAAGTGTGCAAGAGACATAATGCTGACGCTCGCCTACTTCGCTAGAGCGACAAGTCAAATAATCTGATGGTGTGCGTACCGAAGGTCTTACAGTACGCACACCACACATTGTCTTGCTGTAATTGCAGAAGTCCGTGGGAATGCACAATGGACGTACGTGTTACCTGTCAGAGTCGTATCTATACATATCATGGGTCCCATATCACTCCAACTGCACTCGCCCCACACCATTACAGAGCTTCCACCAACTTGAACAGGGTCCATGGATTCATGAGGTTGTCTCCATTCCCGTACACGTCCATCCGCTCGATTCAATTTGAAACGAGATTCGTCCGACCAGGCACCATGTTACCAGTCATCAACAGTCCAATGTCGATGTTGACGAGTCCAGGCGAGACGTAAGGCTTTGTGTCGTGCAGTCATCAAGGGTACACATTTGGGCCTTCGGCTCCGAAGGCCTGTATCGATGATGTTTCGCTGAATGGTTCGCACGCTGACACTTGTTGATGGCCCAGCATTGAAATCTGCAGCAATTTGTGAAGGGTTGCATGTCTGTCACGTTGAACGGTTCTGTTCAGTCGTTGTTCGTCCCATTATTGCAGGATCTTTTTCCGGCCGCAACGATGCCGGAGATTTGATGTTTTGCCAAATTCCTGATATTCACGGTACACTCATGAAATGGCCGTACGGGGAAATCCCCACTCCATCGCTACTTCGGAGGTGCTGTGTCCCATCGCTAGTCCGCCGACTATTTCACCAGCACACCGCTCTCCCGGCCGTATGTCAGTTTCCGAGACCGATAGAACGTCTACTTCTGCACAGAATGCTGCAATTGAACACGTGATTGAACTCTTTACTGAAGGTAACCGACAACGTTACTATGCACTTTGCAACACTAGCATGTTCGCTGTTCTCACAGACTAGTCCCGTTGCACAGTTTTGTTTATTTGCACACGAAGTTTACGTACTACGGCTTTCTCTGAAAGTCTTCAATAGCGCTGACTTTATGGCATTCGTTTTGTTACTCATTTGCAATTACATACAGTGTTTCGAGTCAAAATACGCTTATACTGAAGCTATGCTTTTCATTTAACGTCCAAAATAGCTTGTTTATTCGCTGTATGGAGATTCGTTTGATACGACATTACTTTACGCTACTTCTCAAATTTTGACGTTGGAACGTGGCTGTAGATGAACATTAATTGCATCCGTTTTCGCAACATCTTTGAAAATTCCCGATGGGAACTGTGTTTGGCCATTACGTTATGTGCTGTGCGACCGTGTTTACATGTATGTGTTTCGCTCGTACTTGGCATCCAGTTTATTTCTTTATTCCAAGGAAAACCCTGTTCAAGGTCCATTCCCAATCTTGTGCCATACTGGTAAGAAAGTACGAAAAAAAATCTAAAATGCAAAAGTAATATCCGAGGACATCAGGTGGTGCCACATAGTTTAAGCGCAAGATAAATAACCTGAGCCCCTTGCCTGCTGGCTAATGCATTGACACAGGACATCAACTTATAGAAAATATGTCCTTCAGCATTTACATCCTTGAGTGCATCTACTATTACTCAAAACTTTGATCTTGAGCCTGTGGGACATGTATTTCTGACATGAACGGTGTACAGTTATTTACGACTAATCACGTATTTTGGAGCCTATATGAATAATCTTAAAACTAACACTTAACTATCGACAAATTTTTTTAAGAAAACTGTAGTCCTATTTACAATTTCTTACGTGACATGTCTTCCTAAGACAGATTTGGTTTTACAGGTACGATGGAGTTTGTCTAAGCCATTTTTTAGTGTCCCTTAAAATCATTTCATTTTCTATTTACAATATCCGTATACTTGCTTTGAGACTTTTGTTCTCACAACCAACACTACTATGTGCATGAAAGCAGAAATGAGATATTTCCACAGATATATACCATAGAAATATCATATTTATGAAATAAATTTCTTCTGGTGTTTATGTGGGTATAAACCCCTAATTTTATTTGATAGGCCGGCCGCGGTGGTCTCGCGGTTAAGGCGCTCAGTCCGAAACCGCGCGACTGCTACGGTCGCAGGTTCGAATCCTGCCTCGGGCATGGATGTGTGTGATGTCCTTAGGTTAGTTAGGTTTAAGTAGTTCTAAGTTCTAGGGGACTGATGACCACAGATGTTAAGTCCCATAGTCATAACGAATGTCCAAAATTTTGTACGGACCAGTATACTTCGGCAGCCTCTTCTGGTTCTTCTTCTTCAACAAGGACGGTTTAAAATGAGCTTTCAGTAACACTCTGTCCCCAATTCAATACGTATGTACCTTACTCAAAATTTTGTTTTTGTTGTTGTGGTATTCAGTCCAGAGACTGGTTTCATGCAGCTCTCCGTGCTACTCTATCTTGTGCAAGCTGCTTCATCTCCCAGTACCTACTGCAGCCTACATCCTTCTGAATCTGCTTAGTGTATTCATCTCTTGGTCTCCCTCTACGATTGTTACCCTCTATGCTGCACTACAATACTAAATTGGTGATCCCTTGATGCCTCAGAACATGTCCTATCAACCGATCCCTTCTTCTAGTCAAGTTGTGTCACAAACTCCTCTTCTCCCCAATCCAAATCAATACTTCCTCATTAGTTATGTGATCTACCCATCTAATCTTCAGCATTCTTCTGTAGTACCACATTTCAAAAGCTTCTATTCTCTTCTTGTGTAAACTATTTATCGTCCATGTTTCACTTCCGTACATGGCTACACTCCATACAAATACTTTCAGAAACGACTTCCTGACACTAAAATGTATACTCGATGTTAACAAATTTCTCTTCTTCAGAAACGCTTTCCTTGCCATTGCCAGTCTACATTTTATATCCACTCTGCTTCGACCATCATCAGTTATTTTGCTCCCCAAATAGCAAAACTCCTTTACTCTCATTCCCTAATCTAATACCCTCAGCATCACCCGACTTAATTCGACTACATTCCATTATCCTCGTTTTCCTTTTGTTGATGTTCATCTTATATCCTCCTTTCAAGACACTGTCCATTCCGTTCAACTGCCCTTCCAAGTCCTTTGCTGTCTCTGACAGAATTACAATGTCATCGGCGAACCTCAAAGTTTTTATTTCTGCTCCATGGATTTTAATACCTACTCCGAATTTTTTTTTGTTTCCTTTATTGCTTGCTCAATATAAAGATTGAATAACATCGAGGAGAGGCTACAACCTTGTCTCACTCCCTTCCCAACCACCGTTTCCCTTTTGTGCCCCTCGACTCTTATAACTGCCATCTGGTTTCTGTACAAGTTGTAAATAGCCTTTCGCTCCCTGTATTTTACCCCTGCCACCTTCAGAATTTGAAAGAGAGTATTCCAGTTAACATTATCAAAACCTTTCTCTAAGTCTACAAATGCTAGAAACGTAGGTTTGCCGTTTCTTAATCTAGCTTCTAAGATAAGCCGTAGGGTCAGTATTTCCTCACTTGTTCCAATATTTTTACAAAATCCAAACTGATCTTCACCGAGGTCGGCTTGTACAAGTTTTTCCATTCGTCTGTAAAGAATTCGTGTTAGTATTTTGCAGCCGTGACTTATTAAACTGATAGTTCGGTAATTTTGACATATGTCAACACCTGCTTTCTTTGGGATTGGAATTATTATATTGTTCTTGAAGTCTGAGGGTATTTCGCCTGTCTCATACATTTTGCTCACCAGATGGTAGAGTTTTGTCAGGGCTGGCTCTCCCAAGACTGTCAGTAGTTCTAATGGAATGTTGTCTACTCTCGGGGCCTTGTTTCGACTTAGGTCTTTTAGTGCTCTGTCAAACACTTCACGCAGTATCGTATCTCCCATTTCATCTTCATCTACATTCTCTTCCGTTTCCATAATATTGCCCTCAAGTACCTCGCCCTTGTATAGACCTTCTCCTTGCCTAGCTCGTTTCTCTGCTGCTAACTTAGTAATCTAAAGTCTTGCGTGGTAATATTGTCTGGCGATCTTGTTCGTTATTGTCAACACTAGCAGACTTGGTTACATCAGCTTGAGCATTTGAACTAGCATCTGTCACTAGAGGATCCATACCTACAAACTTGATTTTCACTCTTTGGCAAAATTTGCCATGGCGAGCAAATCCAGAATTATATTTTTCTATCACCTGTAATGCATTTACCTACCGAGAAATCGATTTTTGCATCCTTCACTGGCATAAATCCTACACCAATAATACAGCTGACTGACAAATTCTCAGCCACCAGGAACTTGCAGTAAAATGCTCCATTTCCTGTCAATATTTCCAACTAAGTCTGCCAACTAGTATTATTCGACCTGGCGCCTATCGCACCAATAATTCTACAATTCTGGACTGATAATGAAGGCGGTGCACGCTTCTCGGATATTTGTTTAAACAAATGATAAGAAACGGTGTCAATTATTACTACTATAGGTATTTTACCCACTTCAAAATGGCTCTGAGCACTATGGGACTCAACTGCTGCGGTCATTAGTCCCCTAGAACTTAGAACTAGTTAAACCTAACTAACCTAAGGACATCACAAACATCCATGCCCGAGGCAGGATTCGAACCTGCGACCGTAGCGGTCTTGCGGTTCCAGACTGCAGCGCCTTTAACCGCACGGCCACTTCGGCCGGCTTACCCACTTCAAATGCAGCCTGTACCACTGTATTGTTTTCCTTTATCCAGAATTTTCCTGAGAGAAGAATTCATCACGTATATCAACATCGTTATTATACCGGATCATATTGATCTGCTTTTGCGTATTGCCCCATGCTCTATTCCCGACCACTATTCGAGGGCTCTATGTGATCGAAATTAGTTTGTTGGCAGTGTATTTGAAGGTTCATTACCTTCAATCGTTTCAGATAGCCTCACGGGTTGGTTTTATGCCCGCCAGTTCGTACAATTATTACTGTTATTCTGATTACTTTGGTTTGGGTTATTATTTTGCATCGAATGCTGTTGCCCACAATTTTGTGATGCAGTATTCGATTAGCAATTTGCTTGTTCGTTATTTGGCCAAGTTTGTGGCATTATATTGTTACCATGATTATTACTGTGGTTGTAGCTGCGATAACCGCGATTAAACCGATTATCGTACCTTCTTTGCTTTTCAACGTTCTGTCTGGTGCTACCTCCCTGTGCATGGTTATCCGTATAACCTTGCTGTGGTGCATTTCGGTTATTACCATTCCCAGTAACGTTACCGTTACCGTTTTTATTTTCGGTTCTGGTTCCCGTTACCAATGCCCATCGTCTTGATTAAACGGCTTTGTGTCCTCGTGTAACGAGTCTGTCGAGTCGACAACAGACATGAACTGCCCAGTATCATTTTCAGGAGCGTGCGATAGCTTCTGTCTCAAATCTAAAGGCAATTTTGCCTTTAAAATTCGTATAACATTCGTATAACATCATCCCAGTATTTAGTCTTATTCATACATTTCTCAAAAGTGCTTCCGCAGAGTACCTTGTTTACTGTTGCAAACTTAAGTTGCGTACACTTCATTTCTGAATCTCTCTTGCGGTCCTGGAGACCAGTGCTTTGATAAAAATGCTCTCTCAGATAGTTTTCTAGTTCCGCGCACCTTCGCCTTTTACATGTGGGTGTCTGTCCAGGATCTGGGCCGAATCCCTCTGAAACTCTTTATGACAACAACGGAGTATTGACTCCCTCTCTTCTGTGGGATGCACGGCTGAAACTGACGACGCTTGAGGGAACTCTCTTGCAGCAGCAACATGTTTATCAAAGCATTTGCCGCCCCCGTATTGCGTTATTAAAACCTCTCATTCGTGTAAGTGTTGTACGGCGTTTCTTTGTACGACACATCCGACTGTGGAGATGGTAAATGCATATGCGGATTGTTTGTTGCCGCTGCTGCTGGGCCTCCCCCGGCTTTATTGCACGCAGCTGAAAGTTCGTGGTGCAGTTGGCCTACGTGTTCTTCCTCGTCACGCTCCCACTTAGGAAGATCACGTTTAGCATCGTATTAATTTGTTTTAATTCTGTTTTTTCATCAATATTCTCCTCGCTGTGCTGAGATAACGCTTCAGCGCTAGAATTTTTAATTACGGCGTGTAATTCAGTCCTAAGCGGTCTGTTAACCTGTGAATTCTGGTGCTAGAGACTCGTGTGGCATTGTTTCCGGATGTCTTGTCCGAAAATTACCTTGAGAAGATAGTTAGAGAACCAACTCGTGAAAGTAACGTCTTAGACCTCCTGGCAACGATCAGACCTGAACTTACCGAATCAGTTAACGTAGAGGAAGGTATCAGTGATCATAAGGCTGTGACAGCATTTATGACAACGGATCCTACAAGGAATGTTAAGAAAGGTAGGAAGATATATTTGCTCAGCAAGGGTGACAGGATACAAATTTCAGAATGTTTCAGCAGTCAGCATCAAGTATTCGGTGTCCGCCCCAGTAGCTGAGTGGTCAGCGTGACGGATTGCCGTCCTCTGGGCCCGGGTTCGATTCCCGGCTGGGTCGGAGATTTTCTCCGCTCAGGGACTGGGTGTTGTGTTGTGTTCATCATCATTTCATCCCCATCCGGCGTGCAGGTCGCCCAATGTGGCGCCGACTGTAATAAGACCTGCGCTATGGCGGCCGGACCTGCCCCGCGAGGGGCCTCCCGGCCAATGACGCCAAACGCTCATTTCCATTTCCATCAAGTATTCGGTGATGAGGACGAAGATGTGGAGAACAAATGGAAAGAATTTAAAGGCATCTTTCAATATGCCCTAGACAAATATGTTCCCGGTAAGGTTTCAAGGGATGGGAAACATCCACCACGGTTTAACAGCCGTGTTAGAAAAGCACTACGTAAACAAAGAGCACATCATCTCAGTTCAAGAGAAGTGAAAATCTAGCTGACAAACAAAAATTGAACGAAGCGAAAATGACCGTAAGGAGAGCAATGAGAGAAGCGTTCGACCATTTTGAAACTAAGAGATTTTTGTCCTATGTAAAATCAGTAACTCGACCAAAATCATCTATTCATTCTCTCAGCGACCACACCGGCACCGAAACGGAAGATAACAGAGAGAAGGCCGAAATACTGAATTCGGTCTTCCGAAGACGTTTCACCGCGGAAGATAGTAAAACTGTCCCTCCTCTCATTCGTCATACGAACGTCGAAATAGCAGGTATTGAGACAGCTGATCGCGGAATTGAAAAGCAGCTACAAACGTTTAGTAGTGGAACGGCCTCAGGACCAGATGAGATACCTATAAGATTCTATAAAGATTATGCGAAAGAGATTGCTATCCTTCTAGTAGTAATTTATCGTAGATCGCTTGAGCAACGAAGGGTACTTAACGACTGGAAAAAGTGCAGATCAATCCCGTTTTTAAGAAAGGACGAAAGAGAGATCCGCACTTTTATAGACCTATATCGTTGAAGTCAATGTGATGCGGAATTATGGAACACGTTTTATGCCCAAGAATTATGACGTTTTTGGAAAATGAACAGCTCCTCAATAAAAATCATCATGGATTCCGCAAACAGAGATCCTGCGAAACTCAGCTCGCTCTGTTACTCCATGAGATCCACAGCGCAGTGTACGACGGCGGTCAGGCTGATGCCTTGATTTCAGTAAAAGGCATTTGACAACGTCCCGCAGTACCGTTTAATGTAAAAAATACGAGCTCACGGAGTATCGGAGCAGACCTGCGACTGGATTCAAGACTTCCTTGCACATAGAACTCAACACGTCGCCCTTACCGGAACCAAATCGACAGATGTAAAATATATCCGGAGTACCACAGGGAAGTGTGCTGGAACCGTTGCTGTTTACAATATATATAAATGATCTAGTAGAAAGCGTCGGGTGCTGCATTTGTCTACACCAAAGTAGTAACGCCAGAAGATAGTAAGAATTTACAGAACGACCTGGAGAGCATTGATGAATCGTGCAGGCTCTGGCAGTGGGCCCTGAACTTAAATAAATAAATGTAACATACTGCGCATACATAGGAAAAGAAATCCACTACTGTACAGCTACACTATTGATGACAAACAGCTGGAGACAGCGTCTGCCGTAAAATATCTATGCATAACTGTCCAGAGCGACCTTAAGTGGAATGACCACAGAAAACAGATAGTGGGAAAAGCAGATAATAGACTCAGATTCATCGGAAGAATCTTATGGAAATGTAACTCATCCACGAAAGAAGTGGCTTATAAGGCGCATGTTCGCCAGATTCTTGAGTAATGTTCATTTATCTGTGATCCCTGTGAGGTAGAACTGACAGAGGAGATAGAGAAGATCCAACGAAGAGCGGCGCATTTCGTCACGGTATCGTTTAGCTGGCGAGAGAGCGTTACGGAGATACTACACAAACTGCACTGGCAGACGTTACAGAAGAGGCGTTGTGCATCACGGAGAGATTTACTATAGAAGTTCCGGGTCAGCACTTTTCAGGAGGAGTCGGACAAATTGTTATATCCCCCCACATACATCTCGCGTATTGACCACGAGGAGAAAATTCGAGAAATTAGAGCCAATACAGAGGCTTACCGACAATCATTTTTCCCACGCACTATTCGCGAGTGGAACAGGGTTGGAGGGATCAGATAGTGGTACCGAAAGTACCTTCCGCCACACACCGTTAGGTGGCTTGCGGAGTATGATGTAGATGCAACGAAGTTCACGAGGTCGCTATTAATTCTGTCACTTTGTGCTGTGAAGCACTCGGTAGCCTGTTTGTCTTTTCCATGCAACCAGGTAACAAACTCTGCATTCCGCTGGTCACTTTGCAATACATTCAACAGCCTTAAAGATTCGGGCATGCTTTTGCATGCAAGTTGTAACTCAGCAGAGTTATTAGTAACAGTTTCCATCTTCGAATTTATTTTTGTTATTTCAGCAGACGCTCTTCTGCTAGCCATCGAAAATCTCCACTAACTTTTCCTCTAACCGTTCGCCTATTCGCACACAGCCTGCTCATTGGCGATGCGTTCGAAATTAACATTCATCTAGTGTTGATTTTCACCACTTATTTGTTGCTTTGTTGATCTGAAAATAGCTTAAAATTTTCGTTCATTTTGTCCTCAGTATGCGTACTAATTTTTGCGGTCTACTCTAGCGCAAGGTGAATGAAGTTTTCATCGTTTTTCGCGTTTTTTTCGCAGGTTGTTCGAAATTTTGCAGTATAATATCTGCTAGTCCCTTATACAGATCGGCAAGATGACAAGATACAGGGGGGGTAACTCAATCTTGGCTTCTAATACATCCGACATATCAGCATTGCTTGCGGCAGAACTTGTAGCCGCTGATTCAACTCCGGAATTTGCCGATCGTCGCTATTGAATTCTGAATCGTGTACTGTCTCTTCACCCCCAACTGTCGAATTCTTCCCTGTTTTTCCCATATCCATGAGCTATACAGACAAAAATCGTAAACACAAAAAATACACTTTCTTACAAACATTTATCCTTCAACCGAAAATAACTTTCAGACATAATAATTACCAACAAAGCTTAATAATCCAACAACGCGTAGCCATTAAGCGAATCCACTAATAAATTCCGCCATCTTGTGACGCGTAATTTTCATTCATAAATATCGAAAAGTCACACGAAGTAATTTTATAAATTCACACAGGAAAGGAGTTCAGTCTCATCTATTTTCTAACGCAAAGTACAAGATTTGACCTTGAACCGTTTTCCCTTACCTTACAGCTGCGATCTTTTATCTTGTTATGGCTTTTATTATTTTTCGTTTCTTGGTTCACTCTCTTGATGTCTCTCTATTGCAGACGTTAGTTATGTATTGCCTACATGGAACAGAAGATACATGTAATCACAAACATGAAACTCTAACAATTATTACACAATAAAATTTCGTTTATTGTTTATTCTTTGGCATTCTTCGTCTAGGGTCGTCAATTTAACACCACCTTTTGCATCAATTAATATGGAAGGCAGTTTCGTGTTGTGAACTACTTTTTATATTAAAATGAAAAGCAATGGCGGCAACGTGAAAGGAAACTGGGGCTTTTTCATTAAATGACTGACTTCATTTTGAACTTTTACGAAACTTAAAGCAATTTCATCTGACAGTAGCAACTGTCTACAGTTTTGGTTTGGAGAGAAAATCCTGTGGTCAACTTTTTAGTGACCATGAATTTCAATATGTTTTCTTGCCGATGTTTGTAGTAAATTGACTGTTGGAGATCGTAATATTAAAATGATTGTAGGTTCTGTCGTATTTCACTAACAAAGGACTACGGCGCATGGAATGGCGCACTCAAAGTGTAATAACCAAAAGAAATGCTTCCACACTTAAGAAAACATATAAAGGAAAGACAGATTTGTAAATGAATATGTTTAAACTTTTACAGTATATTTTTAAAAAAGAGAAATCAACTAACTCTATTCCACGTAGCTAACATTTGATGTCTAATACTTAAAACAAAAGATCCTCTACATGAAACGCGCGATACTCAAATGAACGCACTTGATATTCTGATTACTAGTAACTTCCAGTTGCAGATGATCAGGTAGCAGTCCAAGAAGAATCTCCGATGAGCATTTCATCATATCTGCAGAACAAATTGCGCAACATGAATCAAGCTAACCAAGAGAGAGAAACACAGAGGTAAAAAGAAAAGAGCAAAAGCGAGCGGTGCCCTTGTTTCACTGCTATTTATTTTAATTACACATTCTTATCTTTGTATG
The DNA here is from genome assembly GCF_023864345.2 of Schistocerca serialis cubense. NCBI lineage: Eukaryota > Metazoa > Arthropoda > Insecta > Orthoptera > Acrididae > Schistocerca > Schistocerca serialis. The sequence goes on from NC_064644.1 coordinate 11,293,642, forward strand.
ATTATCGATGTATTATCCAGAGATGTCTGGCGTAGTTACATTACTCTGGGTAGATTTCGTGTAAGAGCTGGTTACGTTATGCCGGGGCCGGATGGAAATCTTTCACATACCCCGTGCATGAGCGCAACCTCTGTCAGAGCATCAGTCTGTTGCTGCTGAATGAATTGTTTCGTCTGCGCGACGCACTTCATTGATTTGGGTCGTGACCTCATTGCGCCATTCTAGAAGTTCATCCATTAAACACTTTTTATGGCATCTAATTCTGAACGGAGGGTTTGCCCTACTGTACCAAGTTCAGCAACTGCTTCTCCCCCCTGCGCGTTGCACCGCGTCCTTCTATTCGGAATTTATTTTTTAATTCAGCAGTTTGCTTTTCGGTTCCAACCATTTTGTAAATTCGTCGACGATCCTCCTTCCATGTTCGTCTAATCGTTCATCCAAAAGTGCCTCGGGATCTATGGTTAAATTTTCGATCCGCTGGGTTAGCTGCTGCACTGTGACCTTAATAGTTTTTTTGTGCAGTCTTCAGGGATAGCACATATTTGGATAATTGTGCAGCAGCTTCCGGAATGCCTTTGTACGCCTCTCTCAGGCTTGAAATTTTTGAGACCATAGTAGACAAACTACTTACTGTTTAGCGTAGTGGTTGAGTCCTCGTCCCGGTTTTGCTACGTAGTGTTCTCTTGGGTTGTGATCTGTGTAGCAAATTCTTTGTTTCTCTGAACGAGAGTACTATATATTTGCGCGGCGAGCTCTTTATCGCGCTCGTTACGCCAGTCAGTTAATTGCTGATCCCTCGCGCTCATCATAGAAGAAATTTTATTTAACAATTCAGCAAAAGGATCTACTATCGGAGGAATCGGAGAAACGGTACCGTGAGATGGTGATTGCACGTTCGAATCTATTTCCGAAATAAGTGTGTCAACTTCCGACATTGTCGGATCGGCGTTATTGCCGCCATCAACATTTGCGTCAACACCATCATTATTTTCCGAATCGTTGCTTTCCAGTTTTCCTGTCTTGGTCATAACACCCAAGAGAATTATAATCTGAAATGAAGTAATTTTGCAACGTAGAATAAATGACCCATATAATTTAAAGAGAATAACACCATTGCAACAGGAAGAAGACAAGATGGACGCTCAATTTCAAAACAGCACACGAGCGCTACGTCCTATCTTGCGTGAGCATAGCGCAAAGGCAGCTACATAGCTCCAACTTCTCACAACAATGACTGATACATCTAGAAGTATGCAATCTACGTAAAACTGATAAAACTAAATTTGACCATGAATCAACCAAACTATGTTTTGTAGATTGTAAAAAGCAGAAACAATAGGTGAAATAATGTTAACCACACCTTCTTTTTCTTTCTGATGTCTGCTTTCTCTTGTTAAGGTTGTGGATGGGGCCGTAAACAGTTATTGTGAGTTGCACAATCAAACACACATCTTTATTTTTCTAAGAACCACTTATTTATGCATTGGCTTAAAAGGTCACAACTAACAATACGCCTGAAGGCCTAGTTAAAGAAAACTTGAATTGCTTTCTGGGCTGAAGGCCCAAAACCACATAGCAAACACAAGAACTGAAGGCCTGGCTTAGAAATCAAAAGCAGTTAAAAATAGAAGGTAAAAAAATTTAAAAAAACATGCAACGGAAACAATTAACGGCCGAAGACCTACACTACACGTCTGAAGGACAACTATACTTAAGGCACATTAATAACAATTCTTTTAAGCAAGAAAGTTTCCTTTTAAATTACAACAGAACGGCCAAAACCTCATTAACTTATTGCACGGCTGAAGGCCACAAACAAATTTGAAACAACGGCTGAAGGCCTGAACAACAGGTAAGATAAATAATTTAGAATAAACCCCTTGTTTCTTATTTAAAAAAATTTCCTTATTGAATACACACAGTTGAAGGCCTTGTTAAGGGGTTCACGCAAATCCTCGGCCGAAGGTCACACATAACACATGGAACAACTAACGGCTTAGGGCCTGGATTACAAACAATTTCAGATAAAACAATTTCTAAGAATAAAAATTTTTACTCTAAAACAATGAATGTTCAAAATTTCAATTTAACATGGCTGAATGCCTTTATGTAATATTTAAAAAAAACTGAATTAATACACAGCCAAAGGCAGCCAAGAGTTGTAGTTAGGTAATCGGATGGCAACCCGAACTAGGGACGGCCCCAATGTAACCAATTTCCTTCCATCCGACCAATGGTACGATGATGGAGAATATCGGCCGAGGACGAGAATACGAACAGCACTACGCCTCCAGAAATTGGCGTCTAAAGACAGTCAGGGGAACAATAACCACTCCAAGCAAATATGAACCAAACAACTTAAAGGGCTGTCGAACTATGCACCGTGCTGGGCAGCAACAACACGACGAGGGAAAGGCACACTGCCTACAAACTACGCTAACGACCAGGGCAGGTAACTGGAGCGTTAACGGCCACACGGCAGAAAATACTGCTGTTGTGCTTCACTGATAAGTAACAGTCAAATTAATAATTAATCACAACATAGTCAGACGGCTGCAAGGTTTCGCCAACTCCAACACATGATACAATGCTGCTAGTCCGATGGCCAAGGGGGCAACAACCCGCAAATGAACGAAGAGATGTCACAATAGTTGAGGTTTCGTAACCGATTAACTGATCACTCAACTTCAGTGTCCAGGTTCGGGGGGCAAGGAAGGGACTGACCCACGTACCGCAAGATGACCAATTGAAGGGGCCCAGAAGTGGTCAGAAGACCAAAAACACGTCGCCCGATGGGACAACCGACCGAACGACCAGCCAACAGTCGTCCCTGCTCAAGTCTCCTTCTGTCGGACAGATGTGTGTCCCCAGCGGTCAGGCGAGTTCTGGCTGTGCAGACCTCACTGGTGCTCCATCCCAACTGAACTCACCGTACACCACGACCCGGAATTACTAGCGGTCGCTCCAAAGATAGTACGACAGTGCTCTTATCGATAGTGCTGCTGCTGCCACTCATGGCAGGCAAGCCAGCAACTTAGTGACACCAGTAAATTGAATAAGAAACGGGACTGTGGTACCGCAAAGACAAGATGTCAAGTAATCAATGGCACAAACACGAGTCGAGCATGGCTCACCCCCCAACTGCAATTATTGTGTTACGGTTGGCATTTAGTTTTGTGGTGGCAGGCATTAACTTCCCATTTTACTCCAAAAATGGTGTTGATCCATGAAACAGAAAAATCTAAAAATTAGTTACAAGCACACAAATTTTGTTCAAGCCACTCCTTGGCTGCGCCGAATATAGGGTCTCTTTTACTGATCTATTACAATTTATATGTTTTGAAATTATTAGTATGAATTTGAACTAAAGAAACCTTCACACGTGAAGTTAATCGGTTCGACGTGGAACACCATAATTTAATGTAATGCTTCCCTGGAGCCTCTACTTTGGCAGAATAATACATGAAACAGATAACTTTTCATAACTGTTTTACTCTCTTGTTTATTTATGATGATTTCTGACTGTATCATTGCATCAGATCAACGAGGCTGTTGCATGGCGACATTATTAGGTGGCTAATGACTGATATGAAACAGTACACCTTTCACGTGTAAACATAGCGTGGATTGCGAATAGAGAAGATGGGAAAATTGAGCTGACACGAATGGATTTGAAATAATGGATTAAGTGACAAATAGGGTTTGTTCGTCGTGTAGTGGCACCAGCGTTTAAGATGGCAAAAAGGTTAGCTTTTGTGCAATATTTATGAGTGCAAAAGTTACAGCTAGGTGCAGGCCTGTTGACTGTAAGTTACACCACCAGTGGCTGGGAATTAGAATGGAGGCCACAGGGCTGAAGACCCGCTGAAAAGAGTAAACGTAGCGGTTTGCAGGGCGTAAGTTACAGGCAGAAGGGGCCCACTGGCCCAACCCAGGTGTTACGAGTACATGACTTGGAGTGGCGCGTTAGTGAAACAGAGGCGCACAGCTGCGTATAAATAGGCGCCGGTTCACTAACAAGGCATTCAAGTGTGACGGCTCTCCTGGATGGCAGGGGGTGTCATACCACTGGCTACACGCAGCAGCAGATGGGGTGCCAGCATTCCAGTCCACGGCAGGTCGCTGGTTTGACTCTTTGAGGCTAATGCGGGATTCGCATCCAGCCAGTGGTGGGCCACACCACGGCTCGCTACTGCGGGCAGACTTGGTGGCTCCCAGCACATGCCGGAGGCATCTCGAGGTGAGGGCCGCAGATCCGGAAGCCGGATTAGTGGGCGCTTGCTGTCACCGTGGACTTAGCTAGGCCAGTGAGGAAGCATGCTGTGGGCTGCATTGCAGCTCCCCGTGAGTGGCGCTGAGACAACGGGGACAGAGAGCGCTCACTTGACTGCTGGCACCTCCTGACATTGTCACAACTCCACGGCTGTACAAGGCCGACACGCAGCAGGGTGTTGCATGGGTCACTGAGGCAGCCATTTTCTGCCAAGCCATTTCACAGACAGGGAAGTGGTGTCCTCAGCATTGTGGGACCCAGTGACACAGACGGAGAGGAACGGGGGCACTGTAGCTAGAAGTAATAAATCACTTGGGAAACTTGGACGAGTTTTAATATGGCGCATCCTGACAATTTCTATCCTTGTCCAACATACCTCCACATTTGGTGTCAGAATAGTGGGTATCGTATATACAGTACAACATTCGAGTCCACCACCTGTATTACGGTCACAAAACATGGTGAGTGTTGACCAATTTTTCTTTTTGAGTGTTGGACGTTTTCTTTCTTCTTTCATTTGTGTTTTGAGTATGGCTCCTGGCAGGCCATTTTAAATGTTTTGTGTAGGCATATTTTTTTTGTCAGAATAAGTGTGTTTGGGGCAGTAAGATGTTGTTTTTGGTAGCATTTGAATACTTTTATGTTGGTGTATGATGATACTGCTATGATGATACAGAGCTGTAGGAAATCAGGTTATTCTTGTACTTAAATGTTTTGTTTCAGGACGCAAGGTGTGTCGGAACCAGAAGCGGTACGGATTTTGTTGGAAAAGGTAGCACAACTGACAACAGACAATACGCAGTTGAGAAGTGAATTAACAGCTAGAAGTGGGATGGCAACTGCATTGGATCAGTCGTTTTTGCCTAGGGTGCTGCAGCAGGAGATTGATCCAGCTGCCACGAGTTTGATTATTCTGTTTTCTGCAAGGCATCTGAGGATGTGCGTTCGTTTAGGGAGGACTTGGAAACTTCAGGTGTGATGAATGGTCGTTCTGACGAACAGTTGTTACGAGATTAGATTAATGAGTGACGCGAAGACATATGTAAGGTGTTGAGGAGGCGCTTTTACAGAGGTACAAGAAACAGAATAGCACTTGGTACTTCAGGGAGAGGTTGAGTACAATGATGAAGAGACAGGTGGACACGGCAGAGAAATTTGCTGCCAGAATAAGAGAAATTAACGAGTATACTTACGAGTTGGGTCAGAGCGATGAAGCGAATGGTGTTCTGTTGCACGGGGCCGAGCAGAGGGCACTTGATGCACTTTTGAGGGGGTTATCAGCACATAGTCGTGGAAAGTGCGTGAAGAGACTCTGAAAGATTTGTATTCGGCCATTCAGCTGGCAGCTCAACATGAGGAAATAGACGTGGCAACGGGGGTATTGTCAAGCGTCTGATACCAAATAATTAAACGTCCACGTTCTAGATAAGCAAATATTAATTACAACCAATCACTATCATACATATACAATAACTAATATTTTATTTTATTTTTTTATTTATTTATTTTATAGGTACATGATAGACAAGCAGTGTTTACAGCGTGTATAAAATGTTATAAGTGTGGTCATACAGGCCACGTGCAGAGGCTATATACCCAGTCACCTAGGAACAGAGGAAGGGGTGGAAATCAGCAGCGTGGATGATGGAGAATTGGAGTAGTAGAGGTGGGCAATCGTGAAATGGCAGAGGGGGCCCAAGACCCACCTAAAGGAGCTCTCGTTTAATTTCAGTGCTACAAATACTTATGCAGAGGTGGAATGTTTAGTGGTAGGACCCATAGGAACTAAGAAGTTTAAGATTTTGTTGGACACAGGGGCGCAAGTGTCCGTGGCTACTAAGAGATTAATGTGACGAAGGAAATTAGACCCACCACGTTATAGGTTGCTTGGAGTGGGGGATAAGGAGGTTACACCTTTCGGGTCAGTCACAGTTGTCTTTCGCATAGGGAAAGTCCGATTTGATGCATGCATGGAGGTAGTACCATGGTTAAGCTAGGGGTACGACATGATCCTAGGAGTAGATTTCTTGTATCAACATCATACCAAAATCGACTTTGGACAATGAACTGTGGAACTTGGTGGAATGTTATTTCAGCTAGGGGAAACTGTTGTCGATGCAGAGCTGACACGAGGGGCGTTCACGTAATGAACAAACCAATTGAACCGTGTACATTAGCATTAAGGCTTAAATCACATGAGCGTGTGTCTAGTGGCACCGGGAAGTCGTTTTGGGTATGTGTAGAGTCAAATCTACATGTGGGTACGGTATGTGTTATTGAACCATTGGAGGATAATGAATTTTTGGATCCATTAGGTTGTTTTGTGATACGTAGTATTGTACGCGTGCAAGAGGGAAATGAGGGGCGAGTAGTCCCTGTCAACGTGGATAATTTTAGCGCTGTAGACGCGAAATTGAGAAAAGGAGTTTTAGTAGCGAATGTGAATGTACCAGATGACGAAGACAGGTGTTCGAGAGGTAGGCGTAGTGATAACCACTAACTGCTGATAGAACTGCATTGCGTAACGTAGTTAAGCATTTGAAAGGAGGACAAAAAGAGCTAGCGGAAGAATCGTTGTGGGAATTTAAGTATTTGTTTTTTCCGGAAGGGCCGTTACAAGCAACCCCATTCGTTCAACATAGGATACCAACAGGAAACGAAGCACCTGTTTACAGTAAACCATACAGAATACCGAGGTATTTGCGGCCGATTGTGGAGGATTTCATTGATCAGCAGCTTGCAGACGGTATTATAGAGCATAGTAATAGTTGCTGGGTAGCGGGCATTGTCGTAGTGGCTAAAAAATCTATGGATGGAACTAAGAAATACAGGTTCTGTTGAGACTACCAATACATCAATAGTAAGACAGTAACGGACGCATACACCATTCCAAACATATCGGAGGCTTTGGATCACCTAGGACAGTGCCAGTCCTTTTATACGATGGATTTGACAAGTGGTTATAATCAGTTAGAGTTGGCTCCCGAGGATGGTCCAAAAACTGCTTTCTGTACTCAGGGAGGCCATTACCAGTACATCAGAATGACATTCGGTTTGGAAAACCCTCCAGCAACGTTTCAGAGGTGTCTAGACAGTGTGTTGAGGGGTTTGAAACCACGGCAGTGTCTTGTCTATTTGGATGACATTATAGTGTTTTCAAGTAGTATGGAGCAGCATATATAGTGGTTAAGGGAAGTCTTTATGAGGTTAAGAGCAGCTCGTTTGACGTCGAGCCTGGAGAAGTGTCATTTTGCTGTGGAAGAAGTGAAATATTTAGGCCATATTATCAGCAAGGACGGAGTGTGAACTGATCTGAGCTTGGTACAGGCCGTAAGGGATTTTCGTAAGCCGAAAGCAGTTAAGAAAGTGCAATCATTCGCCGGAATTTGCAATGTCCGTCGAAAGTTCGTGTAGGGTTTTACAGATTTAGCACAGCCATTGACGTGATTGTCACAGAAGGGTGTGAAACCTGAGTGGACAGAAGAGTGTCGGACAGCGTTTGACAAACTGAAAGAAGTGTTAAGGTCAAGTCCAGTTCTTGTGTTTCCAATTTTTTAAAGGGAATTTATTCTAGCATGTGATGCATAGAATCAAGCATTAGGGTATGTTCTTAGTCAGGAAATTGATGGGAAAGAACATCCTGTAGCCTATGCATCTAGGCAGTTGAATGCAGCAGAGAGGAATTACTCAGCAACAGAGAGGGAGATGCTTAGCGTAATCTAAGGGATCACATATTTTAAATGTTACTTATATGGGAGAAGATTTCGGGTAGTGACAGATCATGCTGTGTTGAAGAGGTTTTTGGGGTTGATGGATCTGTCTACTAGACTCACTAGATGGGCTGTGAGGCTCAGTGAATTCGACTACGAGGCGGTGCACAAGCCTGGGAAGAAGTATGGTAATGCGGATGCACTGAGGAGAAAAGCGGCACAAGTAGAAATCATAGGTTATGACCTAGCAGTATGGCAAGAATTACAGGACACTGACAACAATTGTAAAGTGTTCCAGACACAGCCACGATTTAATATGTATGACAGTCTTGTTTGCAGGGAAACGAAGTTAGGGCCAAGAATGTAGTGCCAGAGAAACTGAGAGATGAATTTTTAAAGTAAGCACGTGATCACATGTTATATGGTGAAAGGTGGCTACACTGAGTCACAGAGCCAGAGATTGCGCCAAAGATTATTATTCCGCCGCCTCCACCGGCGCAGTAGTAGTTCAGAGGGTGTCGAGAGCAGTCGTTCTGTTGGGCGAGAGACTAGACGATCTGAGTGTTGACTGAAATTTTGTACTGTTCGGTTGGTGTAATGTATAGATGGAAGAAGATGCAATTGTCAGTATATATTTGAGAAAGGAGATGGGCTTTTGATTTATGATGCTGGTGTAATGGAATATTTTCGTCAATATATATTGAGGTAAAAAGGTATTACAGTTTTCTTTAATAACAATCCCACTCCCTCACAGGTACAGTCAACAAAGGCTCTGGCTCGTGTTCATTTATTAGACTTGTAATTCTGGTTTCTATGTGCAATTATAGTATTTCTGGTTTTTCAATAAGTTCATTGTAAATGGTGTTTAAAATATTTTGTCGTATTGAGAAAGAACCGAGACAGATACATGTACGTTGAGTCACACTACCACACATAGAACAGTTACACTTGTGCTTTGTTGTTTCGTAGCTTTTATAGTTGCAGGGGACTTAATTAATCAATTGTGTTAATGGAAATTCCTTGTCATTCTTTATGTATATTTTATGCAGTCAGATTGTGTGCTAATAATAGTCAGGGCCAACCGGTTACGAGACTTTATAACCGGTCACACAGCTAGTAAAATTATTGCATTTATTCATTAATACCAGTCTTTTCTTTTTAATTAAGTCCCCATGCACGTGGCGACCGCTGCTTCTGATCGACCCTTGGAATTCTTTTGACAGTAAAAATAGTAGACAGTAGTAGTGTTGTGGTAATTTGTAGTTTAGTAATTGTAGTCTATATTGCATGTGTAGATTTTGTAATTGAACATTTGTAGTTGTCTTGTCATTCTTCTAATGGTATTTTTGTAGAATTTAATTTGTGATGTGTCGTATACGGGTTTGACAATTTTGTGCCATTGTGAAGGATTTAATTGTTCGTTAATTGTGTTTGTCGGGAAGCATTTCGTTTGAATGATATTGTTGGTGTTAAAGTGTTATATTGTGTGTAATTTTCGTATAGTGACGAGTTTTTTTATGTTTTGTAAATGATTACGCGATCGATGAAAAAAGCAAGAATGATGGATAGTCAGAATAACGAAATTGTTAACATGGCGAACTCGTCAACACAGGAGAACAGTATGATGAATAATGAAGTAGAAAACAATTTAATCACCCGGGAAAATAGCCCGGAACCAGTTCAAATTTTTTCACAATCGCAAAATTTTCAGAAAACGAGATTAACGATAGAAGATTCTGGAATAGTATCGAACACAGATAGCTTTACGCTTATGACAAAGGAAGTTAGTTTTACGGGAAATGTTAGGGGCGAAAAGAATTTCGAACCAGTTAATATGGAGCAGTAGATGAGTGCAATATTAAATTTGGGATCACAAATAGGAACAATTAAAACTGTTATGGGAACAATGAAACATGGTTAGGATCTGAATTTAAAACAGAGATGGGAACAATGGCAACAGGGTTAGACTCACGAATAGGGACATGTTTTGAAAACATGAAAGATGAATTAAAGAAAGAAATTAGAGAAGAAGTACTACCGGTTTTGGATGCTCACAATAATGTATTAACTTCAAAAGAAAATAGACAAAAGGAAAAGGATGGAGAACACGAAGAAAGAGATCGCGTGATAGTACAAAAATTTTCTGAGTTACATTTACAACGAGCACACGATAAGCGAGAAATATTTAAAAGAATTGAGGAATCCGCACCTAATGACAGAATAAATAACCTAACACAACGATATGAACAGTTAACTACTAAATGTGCCAATACTGGAAACCGAGTCGCGACACTTACGGAAGACGTAAATAAACGGTAAGAACAAACATGTGACTTAACGGAAAAAGTTGAGGAGATTTCAGATAAATTGACAAGTCGTAGTTTAAGTGGGGACACAGATTCAGATGATACAGCTCCATTGCCATTTGCAGGAACAGAAGAGTACCAGAATATAAATAAACATGTCGGAAATCAGGGAAAATTTAATGAGCACGTTAAAAGGGAATTTGAGGCTTTACGAAAGCAAGTTAAACAAATTGAAAGCGAAGGACAGTAGAAGGAAGAGACAGTAGAAGGAAAAGACAGTAGAAGAAATGTAGAATCACCGATAGCGGGGAGTTTTGAAGAAAATAATTTATTTCATTTACGAGATGCAACAAGAGAGCGCCAGGCGCGCGAACTTGACAATAATCGACATTCGGACTGGGACTGACGTCGTAGGTCTTTGTCGCCTCCAGGCGTAAACTTTGACTGTATACACTTTTTAACTGTTCGGAAATTTAAGATCTTTCGCAATTCTAATAATGACATACATCCATGTTCATGGTTAGATCAATTTACGTACGCACTTCCGCAAAATTGGCCGTTAAGTCACAAACTGGAATTTATGTATGGATATTTAGAAAACGAACCGGCGACGCGCATGCGCTCACTTATTAGATATTGTACTAATTTAAATGATTTTTATCATGCATTTCTATCGGCATATTGGTCCGAAAACATGCAAGACAGAGTCAAACATAGTCTTATTAAGCAGCGTAATTTTGAACAGCCTAAGTTCCGCACGCCGGCAGAATACTTTGAAGACATAATTCGAAAGAATCAGTTCCTTTCCAACCCTTATATCCCGACTGAATTAATTCGTGTTTGTTTAACTAAGCTGCCACAGTCGATAAGACACATTGCTTTAGCCGGAAGATGTAAAGACGACATTGAAACAATTAAGACTTTGCTACAAGAACTTGAGTAGGACAACGACGATGGAACTTCTTGCAATTCTTTCAGTAACGGTAATCACAATGGATTTTCAGAGAAAAGGGATAATGATCGGAACGGTCGTTATAACGCTAATTTAGGAAATGACAGACGAAACATACAGGACAGTACCACCCTTATGACAGTAACAGACGTTCTAACAGAAATTACACAGACAATTATAATAACAGAAATTCTTACCGGAATGATCAATCATACGGAAACAGTAATCGGTATCATCAAGACAGAAATTATTCATACAATAATAGAAATTCGTGCTACAGAATTAACCGGGTAGTACACCTAACGATAATTTCAGAAGTGACAGTCAAAATTACACAAGAAGTAGTCAGGCAGATTGAAAATAGAAATTTTAATAACGGATACAACCAAGAATTTACATCTAACAGACAGGAAGGACCTAATTGGCATCCTCCACATGAGAGAAATTCAGAGAGACAAGTGCAAATCGCAGAAATTGATCCGCGAAGTGGCGCGAATAATCAAAGACGTGACGCAAACAATCGACAATGACTTGTAGCTTCGGCTTCTGGCAGCAATACAGACGGTTCAGAAAGTAATGACACTACGACTTTACACTACGTACGCTTGGAAGGCATGAGAGATATTTTGCTAGACGAAAAGGAAAATAATGTAGACGCATTTTTACATCCTGTTATTGAAGTATGTGTGAGTAACAATAAGTTCACCGCAGTTTTAGATTTCGGGAACCCATTGAATGTTAGTAGTGAATCAGTTTTTCGTATATGTGTAAGAACTATTGCTTCTCCTGTGTCACCTGTTTCTAAAACCACGATTCGAGGAGCTATTTCTGGAGAAAGTGTGGAAGTCAAACAACAGACCAACTTAAATTTCATTTGTCAAGGATATGAATTTTCTGCTAATTTTACTATTGTTCCATTACTCAGTACACAAATTATATTAGGTATGGAGTTTCTTAACACATATAAAGCAGTTTTAAACTTTAAGGGAGGAAGTGTGAACTTGACTGTTACATGAATGCGGAGATGTTTGAAATTTTTCGAGTGTGTAACGAAATCTGAATCAGACACAAATTGTTTAAGGTTTCTTACTTCTGATGTTTTCGCTGAGTATTATGACGACAATGTGTTCATTCATGACAACGACAATAGATACAGAGACGCGATGGATGATATGATTAATAGTGAAGAATTAATTAATGAAAAGGTTGATAAATCTGAAGTGACAGATGCAAGAGAAGAATTACACCAAATTTTGACTTCACATGCTATAGTATTTAGTCACAACACAGGAATTATACAAGGCTTAGAATATTTCTTTAAAGTAAAAGAACACACGCCATTTTGGGGGAAACGTACGCTATTCGTTTGGCTTATAGAGACAAGGTTAAGAATGAACTTCAATCCATGTTAGATCAAGGCATTATTGAGTCAGCAGTCAGTCCTTATACCAGCCCATTACATGTCATTCTTAAAATAGATGGGTCAATTCGTTTGGTTCTGGATTCCAGACAGATAAATAATATCAACATTCCTGAAACTGACCATCCACAAAATTTAGATGAACTTCTTCAAAATTTCCATGGAATTAAAGTTTTATCCACAATTGATCTCCGCGCAAGTTTTTGGCAAATTGAACTCCACCGTGATTCTAGAAAATACACTGCTTTTTAGCCTTTGGTAACTGTTCTCAATTTCGGACATTACCATTATGACTTACTGTGTCTTCAGCAGCATTCATTCGTGGTTTAAATGAAATTTTACCTGTTTATCTTCGTAACAATATTACTTCATATGTTTACGATATTCTTATTGCTAAACGTTCTTGGAGTGAGCATAACAGAGTTTTGGATTCATTATTACGTATTTTTGCAAGAGCTGCAGCATTGTTGACAGAACCGACTGCGGACCTTTAGTGCAGAGCCGGGTGGAAGGTCTGAATCAGAGGCTCAGACGGTTTTGCGACCGTGTTGGCTGCAGATTCCTTGACTTGCGCCATAGGGTGGTGGGGTTTCGGGTCCCGCTGAATAGGTCAGGAGTTCACTACACTCAGCTGGCGGCTACACGGGTAGCGGAGGCTGTGTAGTGTGGACTGGGCGGTTTTTTAGGTTAGAAGGCCGCGGGAAAGTACGGGGTGGGCTGCAATCTCAAAGGGTGCATGGCAAATACAGGACATGCTTGGATCAAGGAACAGTCGGAATTGTAGTTGTAAATTGTTGTAGTTGTGCAGGGAAAGTCCCTGAGCTTCAAGCGCAAATAGAAAGCACAGAAGCTGAAATCGTTATAGGTACAGAAAGCTGGCTAAAGCCTGAAATAAGTTCTGCAGAAATTTTTACGAAGTCTCAGACAGTGTTCAGGAAAGATAGATTAGGCAGAATTGGTGGTGGAGTGTTTGTGTCTGTCAGTAGTTGTTTGTCTTGTAGTGAAGTCGAAGTAGATACTCCGTACGAATTGGTATGGTTGGAGGTTATACTTAACAGCCGAACTAAGTTAATAATTGGCTCCTTCTACCGACCCCCAGACTCCGATGATAGAGTTGCTGAACAGTTGAGAGAAAATTTGAGTCTCGTAACAAATAAATACCCCACTCATACGGTTATAGTTGGTGGGGACTTCAACCTTCCCTCGATATGTTGGCAAAAATACTTGTTCAAAACCGGTGGTAGGCAGAAAACATCTTCCGAGATTGTCCTAAATGCTTTCTCCGAAAATTATTTCGAGCAGTTAATCCACGAACCCACGCGAATTGTAAATGGTTGCGAAAACACACTTGACCTCTTAGCCACAAACAACCCAGAGCTAATAGAGAGCATCATGACTGATACAGGGATTAGTGATCACAAGGTCGTTGTAGCTAGGCTCAATACCGTTTCTTCCAAATCCACCAGAAACAAACGCAAAATAATTTTATTTAAAAAAGCGGATAAAGTGTCATTAGAAGCCTTCCTAAGAGACAATCTCCATTCCTTCCGAACTATGCAAATGTAGACGAGATGTGGCTCAAATTCAAAGATATAGTAGCAACAGCAATTGAGAGATTCATACCTCATAAATTGGTAAGTGATGGAACTAATCCCCCGTGGTACACAAAACAGGTCTGAACGCTGTTGCAGAGGCAACGGAAAAAGCATGTGAAGTTCAGAAGAACGCGAAATCCCGAAAATTGGCTAAAATTTACAGACGCGCGAAATTTGGCACGGACTTCAATGTGAGATGCCTTTAATAGGTTCCACAACGAAACATTGTCTCGATATTTGGTAGAAAATCCGAAGAAATTCTGGTCGTATGTAAAGTACACAAGCGGCAAGACGCAGTCAATACCTTCGCTGCGCAGTGCCGATGGTACTGTTACCGACGACTCTGCCGCTAAAACGGAGTTATTGAACGCAGTTTTCCTAAATTCCTTCACCAGGGAAGACGAATGGAATATTCCAGAATTTGAACACCTCGAAGGGAACACGAACAGCTGCTAGCATGAGTTTCTTAGAAGTAGATACCTTACGGGTTGCGAAGCAACTCAAATCGCTTGATATGGACAAGTCTTCAGCTCCAGATTGTATACCGATTAGGTTCCTTTCAGATTACGCTGATACAATAGCTCCCTACTTAGCAATCATATACAACCGCTCGCTTACCGATAGATCTGTACCTACAGATTGGAAAATTGCGCAGGTCGCACCAGTGTTTAAGAATGGTAGTAGGAGTAATCCATCGAACTACAGACCTATATCATTGACGTCGGTTTGCAGTAGGGTTTTGGAGCATATACTGTATTCAAACATTATGAATCACCTCGAAGGGAACGATCTATTGATACGTAATCAGCATGGTTTCAGAAAACAGCGTTCTTGTGCAACGCAGCTAGCTCTTTATTCGCACGAAGTAATGGCCGCTATCGACAGGGGATCTCAAGTTGATTCCGTATTTCAAATTTCCGGAAAGCTTTTGACACCGTTCCTCACAAGCGACTTCTAATCAAGCTGTGGGCCTATGGGTGTCGTCTCAGTTGTGCGACTGGATTCGTGATTTCCTGTCAGGAAAGTCGCAGTTCGTAGTAATAGACGGCAAATCATCGAGTAAAACTGAAGTGATATCAGGTGCTCCCCAGGGAAGCGTTCTGGGACCTCTGCTGTTTCTGATCTATATAAATGACCTGGGTGACAATTTGAGCAGTTCTCTCAGGTTGTTCGCAGATGATGCTGTAATTTACCGTCTAGTAAGGTCATCCGAAGACCAGTATCAGTTGCAAAGCGATTTAGAAAAGATTGCTGTATGGTGTGGCAGGTGGCAGTTGACGCTAAATAACGAAAAGTGTGAGGTAATCCACAAGAGTTCCAAAAGAAATCCGTTGGAATTCAATTACTCGATAAAAGTACAATTCTCAAAGCTGTCAATTCAACTAAGTACCTGGGTGTAAAAATTACGAACAACTTCAGTTGGAAAGACCACATGGATAATATTGTGGGGAAGGCGAGCCAAAGGTTGCGTTTCATTGGCAGGACACTTAGAAGATGCAACAAGTCCACTAAAGAGACAGCTTACACTACACTCGTTCGTCCTCTGTTAGAATATTGCTGGGCGGTGTGGGATCCTTACCAGGTGGGATTGACGGAGGACATCGAAAGGGTGCAAAAAAGGGCAGCTAGTTTTGTATTATCACGTAATAGGGGAGAGAGTGTGGCAGATATTATACGCGAGTTGCGATGGAAGTCATTAGAGCAAAGACGTTTTTCGTCGCGGCGAGATCTATTTATGAAATTTCAGTCACCAACTTTCTCTTCCGAATGCGAAAATATTTTGTTGAGCCCAACCTGCATAGGTATGAATGATCATCAAAATAAAATAAGAGAAATCAGAGCTCGAACAGAAAGGTTTACATCTACATCTACATGACTACTCTGCAATTCACATTTAAGTGCTTGGCAGAGGGTTCAACGAACCACATTCATACTATCTCTCTACCATTCCACTGTCGAACAGCGCGCGGGAAAAACGAACACCTAATCCTTTCGTTCGTTTTTCCCGCGCGCTGTTCGGGAGTGGAATGGTAGGGAGATAGTATGATTGTGGGTCGATGAACCCACTGACAAGCACTTACATGTGAATTGCAGAGTAATCATGTAGATGTAGATGAGTTGCCATTACAGTGAACTTGGAAACACCTGAATTTGGTCGTTCTCAGGTGAAATTTCTTGGTCATATTATTTATACAGAAGGTATTCTTCCTGATCCAGAGAAACTAGACGCTATTCGTAATTTTGCTGTTCCTACGACTAAACGTGATCTTTGTAGTTTCCTTGGTGTCTGTAATTTTCTTAGGCGCTTTGTTAGGTTGGACAATTTGGCCACACCTCGTTTATGTGAACTTTCTGGAAAGATTTCTAATTGGTGTTGGGATGAGGAAGCTCAATTAGAATTTGAACAACTTTGTGATGCTTTAGTTGCTGCTCCACTTCTTTCACACCCAGATTTATCTAAAGATTTTTGTTTGGCAACGGACTCATCATACAAAGGTCTATGTGCACACTTATTTCAAGAGAGAGAAGAAAACGGCGTTGTAGTACAGAAAACTATTGCATTTGGAAGTCGTGTTCTCTCTAAATCAGAAAAGAATTACTGGATCACAGAAATTGAAGCTTTGGGTGTTGTTTGGGCTTTCACAAAATTTCGCTTCTTTTTGTATGGCAGATATACTAAGGTTTACACCGATCATCGAACTCTGGAATTTTTTATGTCAACAAAATTAACACATGGAAGATTATCACGATGGGCACTGTATCAACAGGAGTTTGATTTTAGTATTGTTTACATCCAGGGTTCTTCTAATATTATTGCTGAAGCTTTATCACGTGCACCTAAGGGTTTGAAACAAAGTGCTGAGGAAGACTGCAATGAAAACAACTATTGTTTGATGTATATTCAAGGCGTTGCGTTTGAAAATTTCATTTCGTCTTCGCTCCAGGACAATGCTAAGGAGCAAAACAAGGATCCAATCTGGAAGGACATTAAGGAGAAGTGGAGGAGAAAGGAAAGCGTAGCGATTAGAGAGTATTATTTAGTTCGTAATGGTATTCTTTCTAAACGACAATCGGTTGACACCTCTGTTTGGTTAGTTTGCATTCCTGATGAGTGGGTTAATAAATTGATTTGGTATACATATATCAGCTACGCACACTTTGGTCCCAGAAAATGCTTTCATAAATTACGAGAAAATTGCTACTTCAATAATATGGAAAAACGTATTCGATCTGTTCTTGCCAAATGCAAATTATGTCAAAAGGCTAAGTCGCCAACTATTTCTCACAGAGCACCGTTGTTTCCTATCATTCCAGCGAGATTATAGGACATGGCTGCAGTCGATTTGTTCGGTCTAGCGGTTCGTTCTACTAATGGTTTTGCGTACATTATGCCAGTAGTGGAACTGACATCAAAATATGTGTGTTTTACACTTTTACGCAAAGCAACAGCTCGTTCAGTATCTAATGCTTTCATCAAACATTTTCTTAAAGAAGTGGGCCATGTTGGTAAAGTTATATCAGATAATGGATCACAGTTTCACACTAAAATTTGGCTTCGTACTCCGTGGCGTCGTAAGATTAAACCAAATTTCATTTCACTTTTTCACCCTGAATCTAACCCATCAGGGAGATAGATGAAGGAAATTAATAAATTGCATCGTCTTCTTTATTGTCATCATAATCACAGAACATGGGATCAGTATCTTCATATTTTTCAAAACATTCTTAACGAACTCCCTAATGTTTCAACTTCTTTACCGCCTATATTGATATTAAAAAAATAAAGCACTGACAAATCGTATTTCTGAAATCGTTCCTTTTCCACCTACATGGAAACTGCGGCATTCTGAAGTTGTGAACCTGGCTCTACAAAATATTGCATCTGTGGCTGCTAGAAGAGAGAAATCATCTAAACATCCTGGTCGTTTAAAAACTTTGTCAGTTGGTCAGAAGGTGTTAATTAAGTCTCATCGTCTGTCTCACAAAGGAAAGGGCTTGTGTCGCAAATTTTTTCTGCTTTATAACGGTCCATATACAGTTCGCAAAATTATTCATGATAATACTACTGAAGTAGAAACTCTTAAATCACGGCGCTCTAAGGGAATACATCGTATATCGAACGTTAAAATTTTTTTCGAATGACAGACTTTTGAGAAAATTAACTGTTACACGTAAACACGCAGAGAACACAGGGATACCGCGCCGTGTTCTAGCGGCAGCACATACACAAAGCGCGCGCCGCACAAGGGAACCATTGACCGCAAACAATTACTTCCTACGTCACGCCTACCTACAGCTGATCGAGCGCTCAGTGCGAATGCACTGATAGCCGTAGACAAATACACAGTCTAATTTCTCCGATTAAATTCAGTATAAAGCTATAGTGACTTGATAACTTATCATGTTATTAATGTTCAGTTTTTCCAGGACACAGTAGTATAAAATCTTTAAGAACTACAGGTAAATTCTCTGCATGTCCGACATTAAGAAGACTTGCTATCGAGAATATTTCAGGAAGAATGTAATTTCGAGGAAGAAAGTAATAAACTGAAAAGATAACTATTAACTGAGTTTATTTTTCAGGTAACATATTTCTGCTTAGGTATGTACTTTATACGTAATTTGCTGCTCGCGATTACGTGATTTATATTTTATGTTAAATTTTATGCTCTATGAATTTACTTGTGAAGCGACATGCTTGGAGTACATTTGCTGATTTTGACAATGTTTTATTAATGAACAGGGTTGTTACTTGTGTATATTATGCATCGCTTGGCTTCAATGCTTATTCACTGATGTCATATTTTTCATTATGTGCCTGCTGTGCCTATTTATTATATTATATTTGTCACCTGATTAGTTGTGCTGATATGACTATGTATATAAGTTATACGTTTTGATTTATCTGCTTGCGCCTTCATATGTACTTATTAAGATTACATATGAACATTTATTTGCTTATGCTGATATGATGCTAAAGACTTATTTATTATGTAAGATATATGCTTGCTGTCTTGCATATGGATTGCATATTTACACATTAATTACTCTTTAATTTAGTATATAGAAATGCTTATATACTGTGTATGAACATAGAGATAGGTTAAACTATGGTATTAATTATAGATTGTTCCCTTGGCAGAGCCTCGTTGTAGGGATTGTGCGGCATCCACTTGTTGACATTCTGTCTCTACCGGTATATTTACTCGCTATTGCATGGTTTGCTTACGCTCAGTGCTTTACATTTTAAGATAAGAAAATTAACTGCTATAATTCTACAAACTGCGTGGGTATTTAAACTTCATTGAAGTCGCATGAACTGGAGGTTTTATGGAAGCTGTATAAATTCATTATTATACAAAGGAAGCTGACGACATGAAATACCAACACTAGCTTTAGACTGTTGACATTTATTACACTGCATTCTTTGTGAGCAATTGAAATAACAAGTGACACTTGACACAAAGAAATACTACACATGTTTGCTTCTGTTTTGCCATGATTCTTGAAGTGGTGTACACACTCAGAAATATTACGATTGACTCATTCAGATTCTTATGTGATCATTAACACTGTATACTCAGACCTATTTACTAAAAGTTATTCAAACTGAAGGCTGTTGGAGGTCATGTATGCATTTCTTTTATTTTATGATGGACAAGGTAACCAAAATATATTTTATAAGTCATAATGTGTAGAAGATTTGGCTCGTGTGGATTACACAGAGGTTCTGTGTGGACATTGTGTCTTCGGATTGTATTGGATGATGAATTGAAGTTTGCACTAGAATTTTATCTGTACTTGTTCGAGGAGACTGACTAGAGGAAAGAGTTATTATGGAAGTGAAATGATATTGGTGACAAGGTTTATATGTATCGACAGATTGAAGAGGTATTATTGAAGTATTGAGATTGTGTGATGCTGATGATTATTGGAGTTTTGGTAGATAATAGGTAAGGTAGTGAGGAGTATATATATATGTTGGTTTATATAGAACAAGAAGGATGAAGATGGCAGACTTGAACACTCCAGTGGAAGGAAGATTGTCTACACACACACACACACACACACACACACACACACACATTGTTAAATCATTAAGCAGTATATATATTTGGGAAAGAAGTATTTGCGTATGTTTGCAAACTGACAGCTGTTCAGCTACTGTACATTTTGATGTGGCTTGACATGATGACTATGACCTTGACTAACTACTAATGACTATTACACACTGCTGCCACTACTAATCTTGATACACATGTTGCACAACAAATTTTGACAGAATTGCTTTACACAGTTAACACTATTCAATCACACAATAGTACTTAGTATGTGGATGAAAGATGAATGAGTGTGTTTTGTGTGTTTTCCTTTCCTAACCCCAAATAATTGGTACTGACCTACCTCCTAAATATTACTCATTTGTTGTGGCTTGCACTGACACCCATAAATACTACAGGTTTACTGATATTTGCGTATTTATAATAATGTCCGCCCCCGGTAGCTGAGTGGTCAGCGCGACAGAATGTCAATCCTAAGGACCCGGGTTCGATTCCTGGCTGGGTCGGAGATTTCCTCCGCTCAGGAACTGGGTGTTGAGTTGTCCTAATCATCATCATTTTATCCTCATCGACGCGCAAGTCCCCGAAGTGGCGTCAAATCGAAAGACTTGCAGTAGGCGAGCGGTCTACCCGACGGGAGGCCCTCGTTACACGCAATTATTATTATTATTTATAATAATTAATATGATAATTACCTGATATCATTTGTGTGTTTATTATAATTTGTATGTTTAGTGTAAGAGCATTGATAATAATTTTATAAAAGCAATTGTGTGTACATTCAAACTGTTGTTCATGCTTACACCTATTATCATTGCTGGGTGCCACTGTTGGAACTGCAGCCAATGATGTGATGTAACTCATTCCTGCCTACACCTGCTCGCCATTGCTGGGTGCCACTGTTGGAACTGCAACTATTGATGTGATGCCACTCATTGGAGCTGTTCAAATACTGCTGGTGAAATGTTATGGGACTGCTATTTGCACCTGTTGACCATTGCTGGGTGCTACTGTTGGAACTGTCAGCTACTCTGGGTAGTTCTACTTGTTCATTGAACTATTGAAAAGATTTTATGCAAATATTTGCGTAAACTGATTAATTGTGTATCTACTGTTTATAAAATGTTATAAGACTCTTACGTGCACCTTGTGTAAACTATTATGTAAAAACATATGTATGTAATAATTTGTATTCCTTAGTCTATTTTTATATATTAGGTTATTGAAGGTCAGTGCAAAGCCAAAATTTATTTAGCTATGTGATATTTACTTATTAGTATCATCTTTTTTTTGTCTGTGTTTTTTGGACGGATTTGGTGGTATTTTCACCACCAATGCTGGCAAAAATACCACCAAATTCTAGCCCGTGGAGGAGAGGCTACACATGGAGGTGGCTACACTGAGTCACAGAGCCAGAGATTGCGCCAAAGATTATTATTCCGCCGCCTCCACTGGCGCAGTAGTGGTTCAGAGGATGTCGAGAGCAGTCGTTGTTATGTTGGGCGAGAGAGTAGACGTTCTGAGTTTTGACTGAAATGTTGTACTGTTCGGTTGGTGTAATGTATAGATGGAGGAAGATGCAATTGTCAGAATATATTTGAGAAAGGAGATGGGCTATTGACTTATGATGCATGTATGTTGAGTCACACTACCACACACAGAACAGTTACACTTGTGCTTCGTTGTTTCGTAGCTTTTATAGTTGCAGGGGACATAATTAATCAATTGTTTTAATGGAAATTCATTGTCATTCTTTATTTTTATTTGATGCAGTCAGATTGTGTCCTAATAATAGTCAGGGCCAATCGGTTACGAGATTTCGTAACCGGTCACACACCTAGTAAAATTATTGCATTTATTCATTAATACCAGTCTTTTTTTTTTATTAAGCCCCCATGCATTGGTCATGTCGGGTGTAGAGTGACAAATAGGAAAGTGGATGTGGATCAGTATTCAAGGATTGTATACCATTTGCACAGAGAGCAGATTTGAGTCAGAAACAGATACAGCTACAACAATTGCTGAAAGCGACATGTCAATTTCACTAACAAGGCATTCAAGTCTGACAGCTCTCCTGGATGGTGGGGCATGTCACACTACTGGCTACATGCAGCAGCAGATGGGGTGGCGGCGTTCCAGTCCACGGCAGGTCGCTGGTTCGACCTCTGAGGCCAGCGCAGCGTCTGCAGCCAGCCAGCACTGGGCCATGCAACGGGTCACTACTGCGGGCAGTCTTGTTGGCTCCCAACACATGTTGGAGGCATCCCGAGGCGAGGGCCGCAAATTAGGACACCAGATCGTGGGTGTTTGTTGTCGCCGTGATCTTAGCCACGCCGGTGAGGAAGCACGCTGTGGGCCGCATTGCAGCTCCCCGCAAGAGGTGCTGAGGCAACAGGGACGGAGACTGTTGAGTCGACTGCCAGCGCCTTCTGACGTCACAACTCCGCGGCCATACGAGGCCAACACACAGCATGGTGTTGCACAGGTCGCTGAGGCAGCCATTCCACACCAAGCTGTTTCGCAGACAGCGAAGTGGTGTCCTCAGCATTGCGGGACCAGATGCCGCAGACCAAGAGGGACGGGGGCACTGTAGCTGGAAATAATAAATCACTTGAGAAACTCGGACGAGTTTTAATACGGCGCATCCTGACAGTTTCCATCCTCGTCCAACATACCTCCACAGTCGCTTAATCAATCATTTCAAATCCATCGGTTCATTCGTCGCCACCCAACAATACTTCTGGAACCTGTCTCCAATAAGGCCTGACACATTGCATCAAAAATCACATAATAAAAATGCAATATGACAATGATGGACTAGGAAGAGGGTTTGTAATAATGACGGGCTACTCAACACAAATCCACCATAATTGTTCATTTAAAACGCAAAAACGTGAGCAATACTTATGAAACACATCTGCTATGATGGCTAAGAAGAGAGGGAGCGAGTAACATTAACATGTTACTCAAGACAAAGGAAGTGATCCCTCTTGTTCGATAGAGAGCAAAAATTAATCACACATCATTGCTTTTCAAAGAGGAATCATTAACATATAATTAAATATTTCGCTTACAGAGAGTTTCATATCATTTCACACATTTATTTACAAACGGAAAAAATTATTTATCGTGCTCAAAGAATATCCAACAAGTTTGGGGTCTATTTTCGTTGCTTGTCTGTGCATGAGTAATACTTAACTGTTGCAATCAAATTGTAACACGTTCAAAGTAGAATATTTGTGAGAATTATGATCGTTTTTGCACACACATCGAGGCATTGGTGGTCGTTTTAGGAGGTTGGCCCATCAAAAAAAACAGTACAGTGTCTAGGAATATGTCACTGACTGTGCAGATGCAGCCTAACAAAACTGCAAGACTTTATTGGCCAGAACATCACTGACAATAAACAATTAAAGGCGTGGATGCTCGCTGAATGTCATCGAGACTGGAAAGTGGGAAGTACAGCGTGGACCTTCAGGCCACTGTCCATATCGTTTGTTTCTATGTAGAATTAATAAAATTAAAACAAGCCTCGAATTCATCCTCAACATTCATCCTCAACATCCATCTTCTACGTAATCTACGTTTTTTGCACTCAGCTGGTGTCCATTCATAGATTATTTTTGGCTTTCGGTTATCATACATCATTCGTACCACATTAATATTTTGCAGTCTATAGCGTCGATAGTAGCTCTTTTTTGTCCTATAACTTCCTCTGTTTTTTAATTTCTTACATGTTCCAGTGTCGGGGCACAACAGCCTCTACACCTGGCGCAATGTTTCTAGGCAATCCCAGAAAGGGCGTAAGTGCTCCTCCAGTGGGGCTTCTGGAAGTTCATTCACTAGCTCCCACCACAAGTTAAAGATGTACCTGCATATGAGATACATGTATATGTCAACGAGTGTCACCCTGTTCCCGCGTCCAGATTGTTTGTCAGAAATTCTGGAAATTTTGTTGAACTTTGCGTAGCATTCCTATGGAAAGGGTTGTTGTTGTTGTGGTCGTCAGTCCAGAGACTGCTTTGATGCAGCTCTGCATACTACTCTATCCTGTGCAAGATTCTTCATCTCCCAGTACCTACTGCAACCTACATCCTTCTGAATCTGTTTAGTGTACTCATTCCTTGGTCTCCCTCTACGATTTTTACCCTCCAAGCTGCCCTCCAATACTAAATTGGTGATCCCTTGATGCCTCAGAATATGCCCTACCAACCGATCCCTTCTTCTAGTCAAGCTCTGCCACAAATTTCTCTTTTCTCCAATTCTGTTCGATACCTCCTCATTAGTTATGTGATCTACCCATCTAATATTCAGCATTCTTCTGTAGCACTAAATTTCGAAAGCTTCTATTTTATTCTTGTCTAAACCATTTATCGTCCACGTTTCACTTCCATACACGGCTACAATCCCTACAAATACTTTCAGAAGCGACTTCCTGACATTTAAATCTAAACTCGATGTTAACAAATTTGTCTTTTTCAGAAACGCCTTTCTTGCCATTGCCAGTCTACATTTTATATCCTCTCTACTTCGACCATCATAATTTATTTTGCTTACCAAGTAGCAAAACTCCTTTACTACTTTAAGTGTCTCATTTCCTAATCTAATTCCGGCAGCATTACCCGATTTAATTCGACTACATTCCATTATCCTCGTTTTTCTTTTGTTGATGTTCATCTTATGTCCTCCTTTCAAGGCATTGTCCATTCCGATCAACTGCTGTTCCAGGTCCTTTGCTGTCTCTGACAGAATTACAATGTCATCGGCGAACCTCAAAGTTTTTATTTCTTCTCCATGGATTTTAATACCTAGGCCGTATTTTTCTTTTGTTTCCTTTACTGCTTGCTCAATATACAGATTGAATAACATCGGGGATAGACTACAACCCTGTCTCACTCCCTTCCTAACCACTTTCATGTCCCTCGACTCTTATAACTGCCATCTGGTTTCTGTACAAATTGTGAATAGCTTTTCGCTCCCTTCAGAATCTGAAAGAGAGTATTCCAGTCAACATTGTCAAAAGCTTTCTCTAAGTCTACAAATGCTAGAAACGTAGGTTTGCCTTTCCTTAATCTATTTTCTAAGATGAGTCATAGGGTCAGTACTGCCTCATGTGCTCCAACATTTCTGCAGAATCCAAACTGATGGTCACTGAAGAGATCTGCTTCTACCAGTTTTCCATTCGTCTGTAAAGAATTCGAGTTAGTATTTTGCAGCCGTGGCTCATTGAACTGATAGTTCGGTAATTTTCACATCTGTTGTAAGAGGTGCGAGCAGATGTAATTTCGATGTATTGCTCATGCGCTGCCTGCGATATGCAAGGTATAAGAGAATCTCTGACCAGAGAGCAGTGTTGACTCAGTAGGAACTGTGTAGCTGTAGCAGTTAAGTTGTTGCTAGTCTGCAGTCTGCTCTGGTCTGCTCTGGTGTATCGTGTTGGCTGGCCCGGTCGCGGTGCAGCGATGCCGGAGCCTGAGTATTAATGTAAGTCCCATGTAATAATCTTTCTCATAAAAAGTAACTTTTAACAACCATTCATTTCAATTTAAAGAATTTACTAATTTCTCCCATCCATGATCATCCCGATTATTGCAATAGAAAAATCAGTTGCTTCCTTTCATAAATGACAGATAGGTCGGCCAGCATTGCACAGAGCTGTGCCGGAAAATTTATCGTAAGAGCAGATATACGCGGCGACTTCATGGAGGTAAGAATTTTTTCTCTTTTTATTCAGAATGATCTTTCAGGGCCATGACGCAGCACTGCTGTCGTCCAAAATTTACCATAATTTTTACTGTTGAGAGGTTACGGAATTTTATTCTGTTTTGAGGTTACGCTAAATCTGAATGAATTTTGAGTTTAGATTAAATCAGAAAGAATTTTGTAGGCAGGTCACAAATGAGAATGAATTTTTGTGGGGAGGTTACACTGTCAATACCTGCCTTCTTTGGGATTGGAATTATTATATTCTTCTTGAAGTCTGAGGGCATTTCGCCTGTCTCATACGTCTTGCTCACCAGATGGTAGAGTTTTGTTAGGCCTGGCTCTCCAAAGGCTGTCATTAGTTCTAATGGGATGCTGTCTACTCTCAGGGACTTGTTTCGACTTAGCTCTTTCAGTGCTCTGTCAAACTATTCACGCAGTATCGTATCTCCCATTTCATTATCACCTTCATCCTCTTCCATATCTATAATATTGTCCTCAAGAACATCGCCCTTGTATAGACCCTCTATATACTCCTTCCACCTTTCTGCTTTCCCTTCTTTGCTTAGTACTGGGTTTACATCTGTGCTCTTGATATTCATGCAAGTCGTCCTCTTTTCTCCAAAGGTCTCTTTAAGTTTCCCGTAGGCTGTATCTATCTTACCATTAGTGACATGATACATCCTTACATTAATCCTCTAGCCATCCCTGCTTAGCCATTTTGCACTTCCTGTCGATCTCGTTTTTGAGACGTTTGTATTTCTTTTTGCCTGCTTCATTTTCTGCATTTTTATATTTTCTCCTTTCATCAATTAAATTCAATATTTCTTCTGTTACCCAAGGATTTCTACTAGCCCTCGTCTCTTTACCTACTTGATCCTCCGCTACCTTCACTATTTCATCTCTCAAAGTTACCCATTTTTCTTCTACTGTATTTCTTTCCCCCATTCTTGTCAGTCGTTCCCTAATGCTCTCCCTGAAGCTCTCTACAACCTCTGGTTCTTTCAGTTTATCCAGGTCCCATCTCCTCAGTTTCCCACCGTTTTGCAATTTCTTCAGTTTTAATCTACAGTTCATAACCAATAGATTGTGGTCAGAGTCCACATCTGCCCCTGGAAATGCCCTACAGTTTAAAACCTGGTTCCTGAATCGCTGTCTTACCATTACATAATCTATGTGATACCTTCCAGTATCTGCAGGCTTCTTACACGTATACAACCTTCTTTTATGATTCTTGACCAAAGTGTTAGCTATGATTAAGTTATGCTCTGTGCAAAATTCTATCAGGCTGCTTCCTCTTTCATTCCTTACTCCCATTCGATATTCACATACTACATTTCCTTCTCTTCCTTTTCCTACTGTCTAGTTCTAGTCACCCATGACTATTAAATTTTCGTCTCCCTTCACTATCTGAATATTTTCTTTTATCTCATCATACATTTCATCAATTTCTTCGTCATCTGCGGAGCTAGTTGGCATATAAACTTGTACTATTGTGGTACGTGTAGGCTTCGTATCTACACTCCTGGAAATTGAAATAAGAACACCGTGAATTCATTGTCCCAGGAAGGGGAAACTTTATTGTCACATTCCTGGGGTCAGATACATCACATGATCACACTGACAGAACCACAGGCACATAGACACAGGCAACAGAGCATGCACAATGTCGGCACTAGTACAGTGTATATCCACCTTTCGCAGCAATGCAGGCTGCTATTCTCCCATGGAGACGATCGTAGAGATGCTGGATGTAGTCCTGTGGAACGGCTTGCCATGCCATTTCCACCTGGCGCCTCAGTTGGACCAGCGTTCGTGCTGGACGTGCAGACCGCGTGAGACGACGCTTCATCCAGTCACAAACATGCTCAATGGGGGACAGATCCGGAGATCTTGCTGGCCAGGGTAGTTGACTTACACCTTCTAGAGCACGTTGGGTGGCACGGGATACATGCGGACGTGCATTGTCCTGTTGGAACAGCAAGTTCCCTTGCCGGTCTAGCAATGGTAGAACGATGGGTTCGATGACGGTTTGGATGTACCGTGCTCTATTCAGTGTCCCCTCGACGATCACCAGTGGTGTACGGCCAGTGTAGGAGATCGCTCCCCACACCATGATGCCGGGTGTTGGCCCTGTGTGCCTCGGTCGTATGCAGTCCTGATTGTGGCGCTCACCTGCACGGCGCCAAACACGCATACGACCATCATTGGCACCAAGGCAGAAGCGACTCTCATCGCTGAAGACGACACGTCTCCATTCGTCCCTCCATTCACGCCTGTCGCGACACCACTGGAGGCGGGCTGCACGATGTTGGGGCGTGAGCGGAAGACGGCCTAACGGTGTGCGGGACCGTAGCCCAGCTTCATGGAGACGGTTGCGAATGGTCCTCGCCGATACCCCAGGAGCAACAGTGTCCCTAATTTGCTGGGAAGTGGCGGTTCGGTCCCCTACGGCACTGCGTAGGATCCTACGGTCTTGGCGTGCATCCGTGCGTCGCTGCGGTCCGGTCCCAGGTCGACGGGCACGTGCACCTTCCGCCGACCACTGGCGACAACATCGATGTACTGTGGAGACCTCACGCCCCACGTGTTGAGCAATTCGGCGGTACGTCCACCCGGCCTCCCGCATGCCCACTATACGCCCTCGCTCAAAGTCCGTCAACTGCACATACGGTTCACGTCCACGCTGTCGCGGCATGCTACCAGTGTTAAAGACTGCGATGGAGCTCCGTATGCCACGGCAAACTGGCTGACACTGACGGCGGCGGTGCACAAATGCTGCGCAGCTAGCGCCATTCGACGGCCAACACCGCGGTTCCTGGTGTGTCCGCTGTGCCGTGTGTGTGATCATTGCTTGTACAGCCCTCTCGCAGTGTCCGGTGCAAGTATGGTGGGTCTGACACGCCGGTGTCAATGTGTTCTTTTTTCCATTTCCAGGAGTGTATCTTGGCCTGAATAATGCGTTCACTGTGCTGTTTGTAGAAGCTTACCCGCATTCCTATTTTCCTATTCATTATTAAACCTACCCCTGCATTACCCCTTTTTGATTTTACATTTATAACCCTGTATTCACCTGACCAGAAGTCTTGTTCCTCCTGCCACCGAACTTCACTAATTCCCACTATATCTAACTTTAACCTATCCACTTCCCTTTTTAAATTTTCTAGCCTACCTGCCCGATTAAGGGATCTGACATTCCACGCTCCGATCCGTAGAACGGCAGTTTTCTTTCTCCTGATAACAACGTCCCCTTGAGTAGTCCCCGCCCGGAGATCCGAATGGGGGACTATTTTACCTCAGGAATATTTTACCCAAGAGGACGCCATCATCATTTATCCATAGTAATGCCGCATGCCCTGGGGAAAAAATTATGGCCGTAGTTTCCCCTTGCTTTCAGCCATTCGCAGTACCAGCACAGCAAGGCCGTTTTGGCTAGTGTTACACGGCCAGATCAGTCAATCATCCAGACTGTTGCTCCTGCAACTACTGAAAAGGCTGCTCACCCTCTTCAGGAATCACACGTTGGTCTGGCCTCTCAACAGATACCCCTCCGTTGTGGTTGCACTTACGATACGGCTATCTGTATCGCTGACGCACGCAAGCCAACCCACCAACGGCAAGGTCCGTGGTTCATGGGGAGAAGATGGAAAGGGTAAGGGTTGGAAATTTGAAGATGCATAAGGGACTGTATGTTCTGCTTGAGGAAATTTAGGCTGGAAGTCACAACAGAACTGGATAACGTCAGGCGGAATTGGTTTTCCGTTCTGCCACACAGGACGCCAGTCTTCTACTCTGCTGCTCATTGTCTGAGGTACCTGAATGCGGTGGGTAACCCCTGACCACTGCCAAAGTTCCACCTGTTTTCGGTCCAGCGAAAAGTAGTTCCCCTGGTCAAGACGAGACGCACTTAAGGGAAAAACTACTACAGGAATGAAATGTTAGATTAGGTACAGAGAGGTGGTCGTTAGCACATTACTACAAGCTGCGCCGTAATCACATATCAGCGTCCAGTACAGGTAAAAAATTGTCAAGTAAGAACCGAGTCGGGAAGTGAATGAAGCCACAGAATATCGTACGCAAATCAGTATGCAAACCGGAATAGGATAAAATATGAGGAGGAAGGCCTGAAACAGGCTACCGTGTCACACATTTTGTTTTTCTCTGTTCTAATTAGCTTTCATTTTTCAGTGCCGTATGTGGTAAAAGCCTCTACGCTTGACTTTTAAGGCAAGACCTTCCATTTCTTTGTAATTTTCTCACTCTATAGCAAGGGTTTATGTTGGACAGTTACTCTTTATCTTCGGTAACTTGTATGGGTACCAAAATATACGAAGTCTCAAGGAAGAAATTGTTCATTAGGAATTACAGACCAGCATTTTTAACGACCACTGCAGGCGGAGAGACTTGACTAGCACTCATGATAAGAGCAAGAAGTGACCTTTGCAACGATGCCAACAGACAAGAGTTTGCGGAAGAGCGAAGGCAGCTAAGTAGTAATAGAAGACAATATTTCTGATTGTCATTGAGTAGGCGGAGTCTCCAACAACGTTCCAAGAAAAGTAGCTCGTGATGTTTGTGGTGAATATGCTGTCTAGGACGTGCTGTGACACTTAAGAGGTGAGTGTGGGACCACCGATGTGACAGCAGGATATCTGTTGATATTTGATCGGTGGCTTTCCCGGCGTATGTATTGTTTCCAGGGCTCTGGTGTCCAGCCGGATGGGATCGTTGAAGTCCCACGATATTTCGGCGAATAACCTTTCCGCCATCATCAGGTGGTTCTGATGGAATGGTCTGTCTGCTCTCACTTTACTCCTTTTTTGACGTTCCTCTCTGTGAGGAAGTTCAAGTGGAAGTTTGTGGCCTGTTGGCCTTTACTCCCTTAAGAATCTTGATGAAACTTCTTTCTTGGACTTTTTGATAATAACTGGAACTGGCAAAGAGTGCCGGTAATTATTTCTTGTTCTTGTCGATGTTACGCTTTTGCTTCTTCTTCTTACTGGTGACTGAGGACTATTCCTCGGTGTTGGTTCGATACGTAGCGTATTCTGTCTTCAGTTGTTCTTCGTAGTACAGAGAACAGATTAGACCCTTCATATGCAGGATAGTGAAGACAGGGTAGGAATTAATGAGCTCATAATCCTCCCTGGAGAGTAAAATATGACCTTCTGGATAGTCAGGTCCATGTTGTGGGCTTGGCGGTTTTGGATGATTTGGCGGGACAAGAGGATAGGGATATTCGTTGTGAGGGCCGCGAAGCGAAGCGAACTAGCAATCTTCTTCAGTACAGCACTTGCGCTGTACATGTCCGGAAGCGGGAGGAATGGTACTTCTTCCCGCTGTTCTTCCTCTTGTGCAGCTGCTTCGGTGTCCTTTTGCTGTGTCGCCTCCCCTTCAGCAGGCTCGTCGGTTTGCGTGGCAACCGTTGCGAACTCCCTCTCTCGCGCAGGAGTGGACTGGGTGGCGGCGTCTTCTCTGGTGGCGGAGTCTTCTTTGGCTGAGCGCAGATCCTGCGTCAGGACAGCAACCTGACGCCGGGCCTCGCCCAGTTCCGCCAACATCGCTGCCCTCTCTTCCGTCATGGCGGATTTGAAGGCGGACATGGCTTCTTGTACAGCGTCCCTTAGACGCCTGGAGACGACGTCTTCTGTAAGAGAGACCACCTCTTCATGTGTGGTGGCCACTTGCTTCTGCGTCGTCTTCTTGTCCGGTCCGCGCCCACCCCGGCGTTGCGCCGGGTGGTGGAAGATGCAGAATCCCGTGGAGTGTCCTCTGCGGCCGTCGTAGAAGGGTCTTGTGTCCGCTTGTGGCGTGACTCCTTGATGGAGTTAAGTAATGGTTGCCGTGCCTTGCTTAGTTGAAAACCTGTGTCTTGGTTTATGATGATGTCCGTTACGCGAATTTCAATGGCCTCCTTGAAGATGCTCTCCCAGTAGAAACTGGTAGGAGCCAGAATCTTGGTCTCTTCGTATCTCGCGTTGTGTCCAGTTTCCAAGCAGTGTCCTGCCAGTGCCGATTTGGTGGGCTGGCCTAGGCGCGTGTGGCGTTGCTGTTCTTTGCAGCGGCCTTCCACTGTTCGCATTGTTAGACCGATGTAAGATTTGCCGCAACCACATGGATTATTATATACGCCCGCTTTCTTGAGGCCAAATACGTCTTTGACTGTCCCCAGTAGGGCCCGTATCTCGGGTGGTCGTCGGAAGACCGTGTCAATTTTGTGTTGTTTTAGCACTCTCCCAATTTGTGATGTCGCGTTGCCCGCATACGGTAGAAAGGCAAGGCTTGTTCCCTCATCCTTAGACTGTTCTTCATCTGGGTTGCTGCAGTGTTTCCGTCGTCTGAGGGCTGTCTGAATCTGTCGTTTGCTGTATCCGTTCTTGTGAAACACATTTTCTAGGCGTCAAACAATCCGAACAGTTGAAGACCGCTGCAAACAACACCAACGCCACACGCGCCTAGGCCAGCCCACCAAATCGGCACTGTCAGAACACTGCTTGGAAACTGGACACAACGCGAAATACGAAGCGACCAAGATTCTGGCCCCTACCAGTTTCTGCTGGGAGAGCATCTTCAAGGAGGCCATTAAAGTTCGCGTAACGGACAATCTCATAAACCGAGACACAGGTTTTCAACTAAGCAAGGCACGGCAACCATTACTTAACTCCATCAAGGAGTCACGCCACAAGCGGACACAAGACCCTTCTACGACGGCCGCAGAGGACACTCCACGGGATTCTGCATCCTCCACCACCCGGCGCAACGCCGGGGTGGGCGCCGACCTGGCTCTGCGCCCGCAAACGGATTGTCGGCGGCCGCAATCGAAGCGTCGGCGCTCGCAAACGGAATGTTTCCGGCCGCAACAGGTAGTTCGGCGGCCGCCATCGGACCGCCGGCGCAGGGAATCGAAGCCCGACTGACGGACATAAATAACACTGACAATGAGTAGACAGATCATTCCATCAGAACCACCTGATGATGGCGGAAAGGCTATTGGCCGAAATATCGCGCGACTTCAACGATCGCATCCGGCTGGACACCCGAGAGCCCTGGAGACAGCAAGATATCTCCCCGTTGTCATCCCACAATCAGAGAAAGAAACCGAGTTCATGTCCCAGAGAGTTGCAATGGACTGGATATTGTAAGATAGTACAGAGAAACGGAAGAATGTCGTCTGTAGTAACGTGGTTTGTAGTACCTACTCACACTTGTAATATTTGTCTAGTTAGGTACGGACTGAATACCGAACCCCCAGCAGCTCCTTTAATGCTTGGCCATAATTCCTCCGAAAACACCTGTAGTTTCGTAAACCTGTTATTTTGTTGCGAGGGATTAAGATGTGAGTTCTTCGCATAGATTATTCCAGCTGTAATAAAGGTAATCGGCGTTTGGTAATAGTTATATGAATTTTTCTGGCAGTTTAAAAGATAAAGTGTTAATATTTTAGGATATCAATTTGTTTCTTGAAACGGTTTTCGTCATACAAGGCCTTCGTTAGACATGGTCGTCTGCAGACGTTTATCCAAGAGGGAGCAAGATTCAAAATAGCTTTGATCAGTTTATAACATAACGTACAGCAAGAAATAAATTTGACAGTATGTATCCAAAGTTACTATATCTTAAATTTTTGAAAATTGCCCGTCCATATTATTTTGAAGTTAGCTTGTGTTTAAATCTTAATAGAAAGCATAGTTCTTCAGTATATCCAAAATACATATATTTATAGTATTAATGTGAATATGGATGGAAGAAGCATTGCAAAACAACCATCCGATTATTCGGTAGACGCTACTGTCTAAGAGCCTAGGACTCAATCAAAATGGACGTTGCCTCCATGATTTGACATTTCATTGCGTACCTGTGGCAACTGGACTGCATAAATCACACCTCTATGGTTGCATGTCGCTCTCAGTTGCGCTTCATTTAGTTTAAGAAGGCCCGAACACCTTTTCGACCCTGATATTTCACGATTTTGATTAGCCGAGCGGTCTAAGGCGCTGCAGTCATGGACTGTGCGGCTGGTTCCGGCGGAGGTTCGAGTCTTCCCTCGGGCGTGAGTGGGTGTTTGTCCTTAGGATAATTTAGGTTAAGTAGCGTGTAAGCTTAGGGACTCAGCAGTTAAATCCCATAAGATTTCACACACATTTGAACATTTTTTTTCACATTTTTTTCCTCTCTTCTACTCCAGAAGACGCCAGTACTTCTGCTTTTCGGTCCACAGATGATGTTTAGTGTTTTCCACACTCAGCTACATCCACGTCTACATCTACATTCATACTCCGCAAGCCGCCTGACGGTCTGTGGCGGAGGGTACCTTGAGTACCTCTATCGGTTCTCCCTTCTATTCCAGTCTCGTATTGTTCGTGGAGGGGCAACACGACTACAATAGCTCTAACCTACAGAACGGAATGAAGTCACTTTATCCAAGACATATCCTAATGAACTGTTGAGATTAAGTTTTGCTTTGGCTATAGGGCTTATCTTGTAGGAACTGGGCGTGGGTGTTGAGCAATTGAATTGTAGCCATGTTTATACTGTGTTACGTGTTATAACTACCCCTTTGCGTAGCTCACTAAATTCTATACAAGGCGGCGACAGGGAAAAGATCAGGTACTATATTTCATGTTCGCCAAGATCGCATAATAACGTCAGAACCGCCATCACTCTATGAAACTCTAGAATTTATTTAATTTAAGAAAAAATGATTGAGCTGTCACGTTTTCAACTTCATGCTTAGAAAAAACGCAAATTTTATAGTTAATTGCCTCAATTTTTACCACAGTTTTTAATAGATTTCGAAAATTCTAGAGTTTCATACGCCTTTAAGTATGGTTTGTATGCAGTGCAAAATTCATCCAGGAAACTCTTACTTAAGAAGAAAAGTGTACCTATAGCAACAAATGGAGGCAATGTTGTTGTTGTTGTCTTCAGTCCTGAGACTAGTTTGATGCAGCTCTCCATGCTACTCTATCCTGTGCAAGCTTCTTCATCTCCCAGTACCTACTGCAGCCTACGTCCTTCTGAATCCGCTTAGTGTATTCATCTCTTGGTCTCCCTCTTCGATTTTTACCCTCCACGCTGCCCTCCAATACTAAACTGTTGATCCCTCGATGTCTCAGAACATGTCCTGCCAACCGATCCCTTCTTCTAGTCATTTGTGCCACAAGCTCCTCTTCTCCCCAATAATAAGTGAAAAAATGATGAAATTTCACACGTAAAAAAATTATTTTCTAATGTTTTTGAAATTCCACTGCTATGAGTGTGAATCCTGAATCCTTACTGGCCATGCTGATGAAGTTTTATGAATTTATTTGTAAAAGTATAGACAATAGAAATTGAAATGTCCTGTGGTGCCTCTCCTGCTCTAAGTCGACCCATTTGACGTCATACTCCCCCTTAAGCATTAAGATGCATGGAAATGAAACTACGGGGAGAAATTCGCTAGACACACAGGCGAAATATGTCTTCACAAGCGAGTGAAATGTGTTAAATGTGCGTGAAACATATCTGACATGTGCGTATGCCAACATAGCTACTGGTAAGAACCTCATTCCTACCCCCTGGAACGGTTTCAATCAAATTTAGTACACATATCTGGAAAGAAATACTGTAGGGGTAGAAGCCACAAGCTTCCACCTGGGGTTAGTGTGATAACGTGGAGAAAGAAGGGAAGTCGAGGAGACAGACAGACAGCGATGGGACAAGAGGAGATGGACGCAGAGAGGGACACGGAGGATATGGATTAACAGAAGACCGGAATAAATAAATACGCGGGCAACAATGAGTTACTCAGCTAATAAGGTAATAAATAAATATTTGGCACCTTCCACACATCTTACAAATTTGCAAATGGATCTCAGTAATTCCTCGTTCATCCAAAGAGAACGTTGTTTAGGGTGTGGAGCTGTAGCTGGAGACATTCTTTGTCGAAGTTCTGTGGACATCATGCAGTGAATGCCGTCTGTACAAACGAGAGAGGTGCTCATTAACTGTGTTCGGTCCATATGTCTCACTTGGCCAGCAGTAGGGAAGAGAAAAGCGAAATGTTCGCCAGAAGCGTTCCTGTGTGTTGTAGCGCAGTGGGAGAGGCCTTTTATCTCAAAAGGAACCCTGACCCCCACTGGAATGTCTGTTGGGAGCTTATCCCCTGGGATTAGCCGGATATGAATGATATCGACAAAACTCGCTGTGAGCGCGGCGCGGCGCTTTTATCTTCTGACAGACGCCTATCTTGCTGTAAATCTGGAGATAAAGGGCGACAGACGGGGCAAGTGAACAACACAACAGTGCTGAAGTAGTCCTCCAGCTCAACTAAACACGCAGCTATGTTCTCTCGAGTCCTCCAAGCAAATCTCTTCACCGGGATCTAACGTAACTGTCGCGGCACTCCGTATTGCTTTCATTAAACACTGCGATGGCAGCGCGCCAAGTGGCCAGCAAGTTACACTTCTAAATACAATATCGGATGAGCGCGAATATGTATCGCAGGGTTTATATTCTTTTCTGGTTATTACAATAGGGAGCGCATTTAGTACCATAAAAATCCACAATAATTAAAAAATGACACAATATTTGTCTTTATTTAGTTTCTTAAGAACACTCTGGAAACGATGTGTTACAGAACTGTTTATTTACGATTCTGTTTTTACTTACAGATATTTCTTGAAGAATGTCATTTTATTTTACGAACAAAAAAATTGCTAGTAAACACCAGAAGACGTAGCTTTTTGCAGAAAGACGGATATCTGCCCAACAACGTAGTGTTTCGTTTGCTACACTTTCAGTCAAATCAGTGAAGTGGAATGTAGGAAACCTATATGGAATGTAATATCTAAATTACTTAACGTGTCAAATAAGCTGTCACACCTGTAGCTTAAGAGAAAACGACACAGATGCAATAGTAAATTGTCAAGAGCAATAAAATCATTTCCCAACACAGAAGAAACGAATTCCAGAATTGTTGTTACATTCGAGCCACAAATAACAAGGATCTTCAACAAGTCCTTTTGAAGCAACAGTAATTACATTTACAAAAATGTTCGGGTGTTTGACAGTCGAGCGAAGTGTAAGAATGGGTGAATCATTAGACTCTATATAAAATTTGTCTAGGAAAGTGGCTATCATAATAAGAAAGGACAACAACACAAATACATACTTTTCATGCGTGAATTACGTGTTCATATTCTCTTGCTTGCAGCGGAGTGAGCTGCAATTATGCAACTTTTCGAAAGTATTTCTGTATGTATAAATAGTAGCTTATTCCACTGAAGCAGTGAAGTTCGGCTGTTTTTACATCTATCCCACAATAATTTGTGTCTCTTGGTAATTTACCAACACATGGAACGCAAAAAATATAATAACAATTTTTAATTACGTACAAAATAATAAAAAAACAGACATTAACCTTATAATGCATGTGTATGCTTTCTCGTCGCTTCTAGCGCAAGTGCCGCTGCAGATGTCAAATGGTAACAACTTTCCAAGCAGAGTCTGTGGAAACTGTGTGTGTTAGGCTCTGATAACACCGTGACCTTCAGAGCACAAACAAATGCCACATAACTCCGAAAATTTCAGCTACAGTCACAGCTCAGAAGCAACGAGAAATAACTTGAGACAAGGCGCTTATTGCAGAGCTTGTTCTCTGTAAGGTAACATGGGTGTCAGCTATAGCGACGTCTGAGGCATGAGTAGAATCATTGTCTTGGACGCTTGTACTCTTCGGCTTAGCGTGCTATGGTCGGCGAGACTTTTCGCTTTCTATTTTTTGTCTGCCTCAGGCAGCGTTTGCAGGAGCGAGCATGCGGAGCAATATTGTATTTGGGATTAGGAGCTGAAATGTTAACGTCTGTGCATAAAAGCCGAAAATCGACGTGTGAAATTTAAGATGGGAAGTATTTAAACAGTTACATGGAGGAGTATCTTGCATGATTTATAAAGGTTATTTGATAAATGTGAATTGTAGAATCTTTCCCGTTGAGCAGAGGTATTCATGTGAATGAATGTTCGGTGAGTGTTCATTAGGGTCAAGGATATTTACATAAATGATTTGGCGGACATGGCGGGCAGCAATCTGCGGTTGTTTGCTGATGATGCTGTTGCGTGCGGTAAGGTGACGGAGTCGAGTGACTGTAGGAAGATACAAGATGACTTAGACAATTCCAGTTGGTGTGATGAATGGCAGCTAGCTCTAAACGTAGAAAAATGTTAATTCGGGCGAGTAGGAAGATCAAACCTGTTGGGATAGAGTATTACTAGTATCATGTTGGACACAGTAGCTCGTTTAAATATCTGGGCGTAATGTTGCAAACAAATATGAGTATTAACGAGGATGTGAGAAGTGTGGTAGGGAAGCCGAATGGTCGACTTCGGTTTATGGGGAGAGTCTTAGGAAAAAGCGGTTCAGGAGACCGCATATAGGACGCTGGTGCGACCTATTCTTGAGCACTGCTCGAGTGTTTGGGATCCGTAGCAGGTCGGATTGAAGGAAGATGTTGAAGCAGTTCAGAGGCGGGCTGCTATATTTGTTACCGGTAGGTTCGAACAACATGTAAGATTAACGGAGATGCTTCGGGAATTCAAATGGGAATCCCGTGAGGGAAGGCGACGTTCTTTTCGAGAAACATTATTGAGAAAATTTAGAGAACCGGCATTTGAAGGTGAGGACCAGGTGGATATAATTAAATTGGAATGTTCTGAGTCCTGCAGCGTGCGCTGTATATATCGCAGGATGCTGAAACGTTGTATGTTCATTAATCTATGAGGTCCCGGAGTGAGCTGAAAAAAAAAAAAAAAAAATAACGGTCCCACTTTCTGCTTCCAGATGAAAATTTGGTGTTGGATCTAGTCAAAACGTGAAATGCTTCGTCTTTTGACGGCCAAATTTGTTTGTTGCTTAGAAAAGACTGTTAATTTCTATTGTGAAGTGACTGTTGGTGTAAAGGGTTAAAAGGTTGAAGTTTTCTGTAAAAAACGCAAGCGCTGTCGAGAAGAAAGACCGTGAACTGCTGGTAAATTAGTCTTATCAGAACGGCAACAATAGCAGTGTTGCAATGCGGGAATGCTGTCGACAGAAACATCAGCGAAAAGGCTTCGTGTCAATTAATGGGCTATAAAATATGTCCGAGAAATTTGTGAAACAAATGAATTGGTTGGTTGATTAGGGCGAAAGGACCAAACTGCGAGATCATGGGTGCCCATCCTTTACCAGAGGAACCATCCCGGCATTCGTGTGCAGCAAGTTAGGGAAATCGCGGAAAACCTAAATCAGGATGTCGGGACGCGGATTCGAACCGCCGTCCTCCCGAATGCGAGTCCAGTGTGCTAACCACTGCTCCACCTCGCTTGGTCGAAACAAGTGAATTAGGTTGTGCAGCACGGAGAGGGAGGCGCTCCATTGCCACGTCAGCTGTTGAGCTGACAGCGCAGTGCATGCCTCAAATTCCGCAGCCAGTGCTCGAACTGTATCATAGGGATTGTCTCCCCCTGGTCCACAGTTCAAAACATTTTGCGGCGCCTTTTCCACCGGTAAGAGTCAGAGTAAACCCCAAGATAGGCTACAACGCCGTTACCTTGCCCTTCGTTTTTTGGCAACCGTGAAATGGATTACATGTGGCTGGAGAATATTCTTCGGACGGAATATGCACATTTTACTCTGTACAATGCCGTGAATGCATAGAATTGTCTCATTTGGGGCTCTACTCCGTCACATGTTGTTCGGGAACATCCACTGCACTCAGATTATGTGTTTATGTGGTGTGCTTACATAAGTTCCGTCGTTCTTGGTCCGTTTTTCTTCGAGGAGATGACACCTGGCTGGCCTGAGATCAGCATGTTATAGGGACCTCCTCGTGCAACATGTGAGTCCACATTTGTAAGTTCCAACTGCGTCCACGCCACTGCTTTCATGCAAGATGGGGCGGGCGACACCATACGTCGCTTGCCCCCATGAAGGATTTTTCTTCGAGAGTCCATCAGTAATGACCGCGTCCTATCTAGAACACACGATATTTGGATATGAACTGCGTTTCTTTACTGTCTTGACAAGTTTATTTTTCTCAAATATGGAAATGTGTATTAGTTTTCTGTTGCTTCGACTTCAAATATTTTTATCTTGTAACTGATTTTTGATAGTAGTACTTAATTTGACATTACTTACTGATCATTGGTATGTAGGAGCGTCATAATCTAACATATAGGCAACTAAGTATAGTAATGACAAGATTTTCTGGATTATAAAGCTTTTAATAGCTGATGCTCGTATGACGAGCGATTCCATAACAAAGGTAGCTGATGTTAATCTTATGTGAAGAGGCAGTTAAACAAAACGGAGAAAACTGCATACGTAGGGAATTGCAGAGTGAGCTGAAATTACAAAACCACTCATCAGTGATGAAAATGCCCGTAACAAGAGAACGTTGTGAGCAGACAGTAAAATGAGAACGTTGTGAGCAGACAATAAAATCTGCAGTACGGAGCAACTGAAGGAAGTTATTTGTTTGTATGAGTCTGGTTCCACACTCTTTCCATCTTGTGGCTGGGTTTACACCCCAATAGTAAAATATGGCAGATGTGGGCAGCGATATCACTGTGTTCATGGTTACTCTGCGAGGTCGTATAACTGCCAATGTTTATGTGACTACTTTGGCTGATCATGTCCATCCCACAGTACAATGTTTGCTCCGCGATTGTGATACTATGTTTCAAGACGACAGAGGCGCCTATTCAAACAGGACTGGTTTTGTGAGGACGAGGATGAATTGTCACATCTATCCTGGCACCACAGTCGTCTCATTTCAGTGTTATTAAGTCTTTATGGTCTACATAGAAAGAAGAGTGCGTGATTGCTGTACACCTCCATCATTGTTACCTGAACTGTCAATATTTTGCAGGAAGAATAACATAAGATTTCCTTGAAAACCACACAAAACCTACATTTCTCTATTCAGACGATTGGGAGCTTTTTGT
Organism: Schistocerca serialis cubense; assembly: GCF_023864345.2. Taxonomy (NCBI): domain Eukaryota; kingdom Metazoa; phylum Arthropoda; class Insecta; order Orthoptera; family Acrididae; genus Schistocerca; species Schistocerca serialis. Next base: position 11,334,624 of record NC_064644.1, read on the forward strand.
CAAAAAACCGTATGTAATCGAACTTTTTAATGTTTTCTGTGGCGGAACCGGTTTATAGTATTTCGTGATTTTAATTACTTATGAGTAATATTTTAGGTATATATAACCAGTTACCTACTGTCAGCGTAACAATTCGTTTGATCTCAAAAATGATTATCCCAGCTAATATTTGTCACTCTGCTAAAGAAATCTCCACTAGACGTTGTGTAGAAATGTTGTCTGTAAAGTCGAATGAGTGGCACTAGATTGGATATCACTTACCAGATTTTACACAACTGTTACTTAAGATGGAAGCACATTTCTCTAGCGAAAGGAACATTTAGTCACAAAATACTACCCGCGAAGAACACTGACGTATGTCTCCTATTAAAATATTTCATGTAAATCGTCCAAAATAATTAGGCTTCATACATCAGGAAATAAGAAATTGATATTACGTAACGTACTGTAAGCACTATTTTTAAAGATTCAATATGAGTTGAATTCTGTCTTTTAAAGTAGATTCGGGACCACCGGTGCACATTTATTTCCATTCATTTATATCTAACAGCATTTATGTTTGTTAAAATTCTCGATTCAAAACTGCCGCAGAGATATTTTTGCTAAGATGGCGGCAGACAGACGATAGTCAATTTGTCTATTGTTATTTTCGATTCCTTTTATATCAAGTTAATATATTCAGATAAAAGTCTTTAAGCCTTTTGTTCTCTATTCTTTAGCATTTAAAATTATTCCCAATGAAAAATGTTTCATATTTTTTATACTAGTTACTAGTAAACTCCGCTGTAAGTTACTAGCGCTAATGGCTGCGCACCTAATTGCGGCTGAAATTAACTCTTAAAAACATTAATTAGATTGGATTAAATAGAAATCCACGTCTAGACAATAGCGACTCTATTTTTCAAATAATAATTAACAATATAGTTACAGGATTTCTCTTTACAGACCTCACACGTCTCACGTCCGAACAGTTATTACAGGAAGAACAACTGAACCATAATTATCACAGATAACAAAAAAAGATTATAATTGTCATTGTCCATGAATGTAGTTCTCTGACAATAGTTTTAATTCACACAGAAATTAAATTATTACAGAAATAATTAAATAATTATCGTCATTTTTACACGATAATGTCTTTGTTATACGTAGTATCGATAATATTTGTTGAAGTTTGTACACTTAGTTCATTTTAACATCTTGTGGCTAGAACACAGTGTCGTGGATATTACATTTCGTAGCAGGGACAGTATTTCTTTTTAACTAGCATTTTATAAGTTTCGGCGACGAAGGCGTTATGGAAAACGGGCATGATATCCTCCTTTTTAGACTGCAGTTCTGCGCACGGCCACAGCTTTGCGTATTAAACTTAGAGCGAAACGCATGGAAAATGAAAGCTTCTTAATGTAAGTTCCATGTTCCCAATGATCTCCCCCCCCCCCCCCCCCGCCCCGCCCCGCCCTCCCCAAAGTATCAATAGCTTTTGGTTTAGAGATGAATGAAAGCAACTTGAAGGTCAAAAGTCGACTTATGAAATAGGTAGTGCACTGACGAAGCAAGTTTAACATTTAATGATGCCTGGGGCCGCATACGTACCAGCGAGCACTGTGATTGGTCGACAAAGCTCGCTCCGCGCATGCGTAAAATGTTTCAGCGCATCTACCGCCATGAGCCGGCGCACAAACGAGCCCCTTATTTTAGCGAAACAGTTGACCATAGAAGCCGTATTCTCCGGCACTAAACTTTGTATGCGTTCTCACTTAGGAACCGCAAAGGCTTCTTGGGAACGCGACCTGAGGTAAAAGTACACATGTTTTTCACAGGAAAAAAAATAGTGATGAATTTGATTTTCACATTTTTATTCAATAATTTTACTCATTATTTTACACGACTTGGTGAAGGGTGACCGCGGACCCCCTAGAAAGAGCCGGCGGACCCCTAAGGGGTCCGCGGACCACACGTTGGGAAGCCCTGGCGTATTACATGCCATCCACTCTCTTCCCAGAAAACAGACGCCTTTTGACGCTCAGCTGGGCGTTAGTATTTAATCAGGACTGTGTAACGCTTAATATTCTGATGACTGTAAAGATACAAAGACGAAAAAAAAAGTCGCAACACCAAGACGTCGTACGACTTAAACGAAGGTTGATAGGCTTGTTTCTACATCTGAAGGATGATGTCTATTTAAATTTCGCGCCAGTCCCATAAGACTGCCGCTAGGAGCGCAACCACAGGGAGACAAATCAGGTTTGTTTTAAATACACGCTGTAACGGTCACGAGAGTTAGTTGCCTTTGAGATTGGACGTGGTGAGTTGATGTTAGTCAAGAATGCCTTTAAGGCGACAAATAAGCCATTATCAACACGTCGTTGAGTTTGAACGAGGTAGTGTAATACGGCCACGAGAAGCTGGAAGTTCCTTCTGCGATATTGCAGAAAGACTTGGCAGGAATGTAGCTACTGTACATAGTGGCTGGCAGCGGTGGTCACGAGAATGTCCGCTCGCAAAAAGATCGGGCTCCAGACAGCCACGTGGCACTGCCGAGAGGGGAGGCCAAGGTGTTGGGCGTATGGCTGTGGCGAATCGTACTGCAGCTGCCGCAGCCATCTGAGCAGCAGTTGGCACCACAATGACGCAACGAACTGTCAGAAATCGATTAATTTAAGGTAGTTCCGAGCCAGACGCCCTGTAGCGTGCATTCCACCGACCCCAAACCACCGCCATTGGCGACTTCAGTGGAGTCAAGCGAGAGTTCGTTGGAAGGGAAGGGGGAGGTCTCTAGGGTTTTCTGATGGAAACTGGTTCTGCTTTGGTGCGAGCGATGACCGTGTGCTGGTTAGGAGGCCAGCTGAGGGGGCCTTCAACCACCCTGTCTGCGTGCTAGACGCTCTGGATCTACACCTGGAGTTATGATCTGGGGTGCGACTTCGCATGGCAGCAGGAGCACTCTCTAGGTCCTCCATCGCACCCTGACAGCAAATCTGTACGTCAAGCTGGCGATTCGACCTGTTGTGCTGTCATGAACAGATGCCGTTTTCCAACACGACAATGCTCGCCCACATACCGCTGCTGTAACCCAACATGCTCTATGGAGTGTCGACATGTTGGCTTCGCTTGCTCGATCACCAGATCTGTCTCCAGTTGAGCACATATGGTACATCATCGGATGACAACTCGAGCGTTATCCACAACCAGCAATAATCGTCCCTACACTGACCGACCAAGAGCAACAGGCACGGAATTCTACCCCTCAAATTGACATCCGGTACCTGAACAACACAGTGCCCAAACGTTTGCATGCTTGTATTCAAAATTGTGGCGGTTACACCAGTTATCAATGTATCAACATTTCATATTTGCAGTGGCTTATCTCCCACTTACATAATCGTGTCATCTTGCAATGTTAATCACTTAAATATTTTACCTAGACAAATGTACTACCGAAATTTCATTACTCTACATTTGTTATAAATAGTTTGGACAAGAAGAGAATAGAAACTTTAGAAATGTGGTGCTACAGAAGAATGCTGAAGTTTACATGGTAGATCACATAACTAATGAGGAGGTACTGAATAGGATTGGGGAGAAGAAGAGTTTGTGGCACAACTTGACTAGAAGAAGGGATCGGTTGATAGGACATGTTCTGAGGCATCAAGGGATCACCAATTCAGTATTGTAGGGCAGTGTGGAGGGTAAATATCGTAGAGGGAGACCAAGAGATGAATACACTAAGCAGATTCAGAAGCATGTAGGCTGTAGTAAGTACTGGGAGATGAAGAAGCTTGCACAGGATAGGGTAGTATGGAGAGCTGCATCAAACCAGTCTCAGGACTGAAGACCCCAACAACAACAACAACAACAACAACAACAACAACAACATTAATTATTGTTTGCTGTTGTGATTTTTTTCTTCAGTGTATTTAGTCACTTGTTGTACATGTGTAACATATCGGAGTATATTGTTAATTTTTAGGCAACTGATTTTACGTTAGACTTCTCTCTAAGGCGTTATATGGGGATAATGGGGCTCGATATTCATTTAACTTCGGGACACAGCAAAAGATATTTCACTGAATAAGCACTTAACTGCCTGCCTTGTACTATTATCCTTATCACAGTAGCGGATGCATTGTAGACTGGTACAATTTCTGAACAACAGCGCCTCTGTAAAGATTTACGAGGGAGCAGCTCAGTTAGCTTCATTCTTTCGTAAGCTATGTATTTAACTGTTACTGAAATGAATTTACTTCAGAGCAAATTATTTTCTTTGTTCTCTTGGATGAAGATGTTGTTCAATTTTGCAGTTATGAATTAATGAAAATCAAATAACTGGAACATTAGTGACATTAAATCTCAAAATGAATGTCAGACGCAATGCAACCAGTATATTTGAGGCGAGTATAGATAGATTTAAAACTGTCTTTCCCAGAAAAATTAATAGTAGTGGCACTTACGAAAATTTTGTGTTGGTGTGATTCTCGAAATGCTCGTACGGTCTTTTGGCCGTTCAGATTGACAAAGTATTAATTAAAAATTGTGACATGGAAATAGGATATTGATTATGTTTGTAGCATAATGAACGAACGAGAGAATTTTTAAATACATGACTCTATTTAATAATGACATATTGGAGTTTAGACTGTAACGATCTAGCCTTGTTTATCATCCATGTTGTTGTGTTGTAGATGAAGATTGCAGAATGAATTTCGCTAGCCTCTTCATCTCTCATTTGAGATGGAATTAATTTGTTACTACCATGTTGGGTACGGTAGCCATTTTTCTTGGTGCAGCGTTGGCTCCAAATTTCACTACAGACTGATGGTGGATAATCTAGGTTTCCAAAACCCGCAGCTTCTGGAGACGACTTTATGACATAAATCCCGCTGCCACATCAACTTTCACTCAAATATGCACAGTTTTAGCTCTAAAAAAATATTAACATCACGAGACATAACAAAAATATGTACGCCCTCCATGCTACACTGCCTGCGACTGTCACCTTTTCCTTTCATTCCATCCCTTCACACTCCAATCAGCACCAAAGTCAGCCACAGAACACAGGTTTTCAACCCAAAGTGAATTCCTGTCTTTCTTATTATCTTCGTCATAAGTATTACACATTTTCAAATAATCTCTGAATATTACAGTCGCTATAACTCTAATAAATATTTATTACTGCTCTTCGTTTCTATAAATGATATTTATTACTTAACAAATAGTCAAAGACGTTTAACATACTAAGAAAACTTGGATATGTCAAGTTTCAGTTTTAATGGCTACAGTTTTGCTGAAAATGTTCTAGTAAATTTCTTGTCAAACTGAAGGTGTTACGTAACATATGCATCACATTACGGTGGATTATCCTATAAAGAACACGTCAAGGAATTGTATCACCAGTCAATTTAATTCCCAATGAATCATATTATACTTTCAATTTTAACACATTTTATAACAGGGTAACACACGTAGATAAAAGTCTTACAAATAACATACATAGAAAACAAACTTATTATTAGTTTTATGAGTAGCGTTCGTGTTCTGATATGTCTGCGATAATGAGTAAAACTATCGGCGTAAATATTTTTAACTGTGCTGGGGGGAAATACGTAGTTTGTGGCTTCTGGCGTAATGTTCGTGAATTTCTCTCGCACGACAGGATACGTGAGCGAACTGGGTGGTCTCAGTGCTTTTCATACGGGACAGTCAAACATCCCCTTGGAAAAATTTCTAAATGTCAGTGCTGGAAAACCTCTTACGTTATTTGATTTTCAAACAGCTGAGTAAAACTGAACGTACCCAACATTCCTCTCTTTAATTATTCTGATCAACACTAAACTGACACGCAATGTTTTTGGCGCAACGCAATCTGACTTTGAATAATCCCTACAAAAGAATGGCCCTGACTAACAATAACCTATACCTTTCATGAATCACTTACCTCACAAAAATCTTCGTTACTCGAACTACTGCAATACAGCTAGCGCCACTACTGCCAGCTAAATAAAAGATCCTAACTACTGAAGGCACTAACTACTGGTAGGCATAGTTAACAAATGAAAGATTTATATATATAGATAGTAGGCTATTTAGGTTTTTATGTTGGTAACGCCATGTAGCGCTCCGTATGAAAATCACTGACTGTGCTGTGTGCAGTCTGTGGCTGGTTTGCATTGTTGGAATATTTGCTATTGTAGTGTTTGGCAGTTGGATGGGAACATCCAGTCTTACAAATTTCCGTCAGAAAAAGGAAATTTGTAAAATTTCCTTTTACTGACGGACACACGTGCAGATCGTCCGCTTTCAAAACTCTGCCATCTCTCTACCCACATCAACCACTGCTGGCGGCTCACCTCCAACTGCACAACGCTAGGCGCTGCTCACATCCAACTGCCCAACACTACAATAGCAAATATTCCAACAATGCAAACAAGCCACAGACCGCACACAGCACAGTCAGTGATTTTCATACAGTGCGCTACATGGCGTTACCAACAAAAACCTAAACAGCTTACTTACAACGGTTCAAGATCCCCTAGCGGACTGCTGGTTCACAAAAATGCTGGGGTCACAAACTAGCCGGTTTCCAATGTCCGTGAGACAGCATTGGTCTAACAGTATGACCGCAGGCCCCTGAGTGATTCTGGTGTGAGAAATCTGCATTGTTCAGTGTAGGAAAGTTCGAGAATCTAACTGCCCGGATGATGTCAGCCAATGGGAAGGGTCATCGGCATAGGCGCTACAGCGTGAATGTTGGGACCAACGATTGGTGACACAGGATGTACAGTGTATCAGCCTGTGGCCAGCTAACGCCGTGTTCAGACACGGAGATAATCAGCCTGTAACCAGTTAAGGCCGTGTTCAGACACGGCGATAAGCGCGCGGTTACAAAATCGCGCCGTGCCAGCGCGGGCTGTTTACTGAGTATCGTCGTACCTGTTCACACGTAACCGCGTGGCTAGTCCAATCGCACGGTAGCCGCATTTCAACAGTCGGAAAATAGAATCGCGCGGCACAGCACAGCGCAACTGTGGAATCCCATGAGAGCGTTTAGTTTCGTTGCGGGCACCGCGCGGTTCGGACGTGTTAGTGCGACAAGCTTCGACACTGAATTATTTATTGATGAAGTGGAGAAACGACCTGCATTATGGGAGCTTCAGAGCTATGAATATTCTAATAAAACTGCCAAAAACCAAGGTTGGCAAGAATTGGTGGGTATATTTGGAAATTATAAAGATACGTTGGGAAAAAAGAATAGTTTTGGTAAGTAGGTGTTTATTGAACAAAAATGAACTTACATAGAACGTACCCAGAATCATATTTTTGTATCTTGCCACCCAACACGCCCGTCACTCACAAAAAATCAGTGAATTTATCTCTAACTTTCAAAGCTGAAGATTATCCATTGGTGCAGTATGTAAAGTATCTTCATACTTTATACCATCTCTAGTCTTCACAAAGTTGTGCAGTACACAACAGGCTTTTATTATGTCTCCAGCAAAGTCTGTTTTTACATTTATAGGCCTATGAAAAATTCACCACTTCTTTGACAATTTGCCGAAAGTGGACTCTTGAGATTCTCTGCTATACCTGCAGGACACGACAGATAGTTGAATTTGTGGAAAGGGGCCAAAATGAGTGGCTGTCAGTTGCACTCGAACATACTACTTTATTCATTTGGCAAACATTACAAGAGTAAAGAAAACATTAAAAACAGAGCAAGGCAAACATTAATTTTAGAACTTAATTCCTGGCAAAATGTGCCATTCAATCTCACGCCTCAAGGGCAAAACAACTTTAACTTAAAATCAGCTGAAGGCCAGTCACTTAAGACTCAAAAACAAGAACTTGAATTTTATAAGGCAGAAGGCCTCATTTTAAGACATTTCTCTAAATTAGGCTGAAGGCCCAAACAGTCTCACGCCTTAAGGGCAAAACAACGTTAATTTCAAATCGGCGGAAGACCAATAACTTAAGACTAAAAAACAGGAATTTGAATTTAAAATGCAGAATGCCTTATCTTAAAACATTTCTCTAAATTAGGCTGAAGGCCCAAACAATCTCACGCCCTAAGGGCAAAACAACTTTAACTTAAAATCAGCTGAAGGCCAATAACTTAAGGCTAAAACAGGAATTTGAATTTAAAAAGGCAAAAGGCCTTATCCTAAAATTTCTTTAAATCAGGCTGCACACCCCAAGCAATCTCACGGCTTAAGGGCAAAACAACTTTAATTTAAAATCGGCTAGAAGCCATACATAAACAAACAACAAGGACAAATGAGAAAAGGCAGCACATCTGTCATTGATTTTCCTGCTCAGGTAGTAAAGGAAAGCAGCGCATTGATGGATAACACTTTTATAGACCAAGATAAGTCTAAAAGCATACATTCTAGTCCTGTTGAGAATGGCCTTTCTGAACATGGTGCTCAGCTAGTTACAATATATGACATAGCTCCATGCAGTAATTCGAAACTACCCTCCAAAGTTGTGCATTCAATTAATGACCCAACAATTAGAAATTTCGGGGAAAATCTTCAGCAGTTAGACTGGGATGAGGTGTACAAGGAACCCGATGCTAGTTTAAAATATAACTTATTCCATGGTACACTTGTAAGAGAATTTGAAACTGTTTCCCCAGGAAAGTAGTTAAATCTAATTATAAGAAACCATGCAAAAAACTTTGGCATACTGAAGGAATAAAAATATCTTGTAACCACAAAAGGGAACTGTATCTAACAACAAGATAGAATAATGACCCAGAAACAGCCAAATATTATAAAAACTATTGTTCTACATTAAGAAAGATTATTAAAAAGTCCAGAAGCATGTGCATCAATCTGAGATTAATACCTCTGATAAAAAAATCAAAACAATTTGGAATATTATTACAAGGGAGACAGGGCAACCAAGAGTATGGGATGACGGCATTACCATCAAAGCAAATAGAAACTTCACAAACAACAGGCTGGAAGTCGAAAACATTTTGAATAATCATTTTTTAAATGTTCTAGAGAAAATAGGATCTAAATGTTCATTAGATGAAGCAAGGCAGTTACTGAAGGGGCCTTACCCACACAATTTGATACAATTGAAATTCCACCCACCTCTCCTTCTGAAATTAGGGAGATAATAAACTCTCTCATGAATAAAAGCTCACATGGAATTGATGGCACTTCCAGCAGGATAATAAAAGCTTGTTCCCAAGACATAAGTGGGATTCTTCGCCACATACGTAATAGCTCTCTGAAGTAGGGTATTTTTCCCAGATAGACTGAAGTATGCCATTGTTAAACCACTGCATAAAAGGGGGAATATGGCTGATGTCAACAACTACCACCCAATCTCTCTTCTGACTGCCTTATCCAAATTTCTTGGAAAAGTAATGTATTGTAAAGTAGCTTCACACCTTTCTAAAAATAAAGTTTTAACAAAATGTCAGTTTGGTTTCCAGAAAGGTTTTTCAACGGAAAATGCTAACTATACTTTCAATAACGAAATATTAAATGCTCTAAGTAACCGGAAGTCACCCATTTGGATTTTTTATGATCTCTCAAAAGCTTTTGATTGTGCAAATCATGCAAGACTTCTACACTCCTGGAAATGGAAAAAAGAACACATTGGCACCGGTGTGTCAGACCCACCATACTTGCTCCGGACACTGCGAGAGGGCTGTACAAGCAATGATCACACGCACGGCACAGCGGACACACCAGGAACCGCGGTGTTGGCCGTCGAATGGCGCTAGCTGCGCAGCATTTGTGCACCGCCGCCGTCAGTGTCAGCCAGTTTGCCGTGGCATACGGAGCTCCATCGCAGTCTTTAACACTGGTAGCATGCCGCGACAGCGTGGACGTGAACCGTATGTGCAGTTGACGGACTTTGAGCGAGGGCGTATAGTGGGCATGCGGGAGGCCGGGTGGACGTACCGCCGAATTGCTCAACACTTGGGGCGTGAGGTCTCCACAGTACATCGATGTTGTCGCCAGTGGTCGGCGGAAGGTGCACGTGCCCGTCGACCTGGGACCGGACCGCAGCGACGCATGGATGCACGCCAAGACCGTAGGATCCTACGCAGTGCCGTAGGGGACCGCACCGCCACTTCCCAGCAAATTAGGGACACTGTTGCTCCTGGGGTATCGGCGAGGACCATTCGCAACCGTCTCCATGAAGCTGGGCTACGGTCCCGCACACCGTTAGGCCGTCTTCCGCTCACGCCCCAACGTCGTGCAGCCCGCCTCCAGTGGTGTCGCGACAGGCGTGAATGGAGGGACGAATGGAGACGTGTCGTCTTCAGCGATGAGAGTCGCTTCTGGCTTGGTGCCAATGATGGTCGTATGCGTGTTTGGCGCCGTGCAGGTGAGCGCCACAATCAGGACTGCATACGACCGCGGCACACAGGGCCAACACCCGGCATCATGGTGTGGGGAGCGATCTCCTACACTGGCCGTACACCACTGGTGATCGTCGAGGGGACGCTGAATAGTGCACGGTACATCCAAACCGTCATCGAACCCATCGTTCTACCATTCCTAGACCGGCAAGGGAACTTGCTGTTCCAACAGGACAATGCACGTCCGCATGTATCCCGTGCCACCCAACGTGCTCTAGAAGGTGTAAGTCAACTACCCTGGCCAGCAAGATCTCCGGATCTGTCCCCCATTGAGCATGTTTGGGACTGGATGAAGCGTCGTCTCACGCGGTCTGCACGTCCAGCACGAACGCTGGTCCAACTGAGGCGCCAGGTGGAAATGGCATGGCAAGCCGTTCCACAGGACTACATCCAGCATCTCTACGATCGTCTCCATGGGAGAATAGCAGCCTGCATTGCTGCGAAAGGTGGATATACACTGTACTAGTGCCGACATTGTGCATGCTCTGTTGCCTGTGTCTATGTGCCTGTGATTCTGTCAGTGTGATCATGTGATGTATCTGGCCCCAGGAATGTGTCAATAAAGTTTCCCCTTCCTGGGACAATGAATTCACGGTGTTCTTATTTCAATTTCCAGGAGTGTAGATAAGCTCAAGTACTATGGTATGAACGGGACAGCGCTCAGATGGTTTAAATTATACCTAACTGGAAGGGTGCAGAAAGTAGAAAAAAACAGTTCACATAATATGCAAAAAAATGGTGAATCCTCAAACTGGGGAACAATCAAGACTGGGGTGCCGCAAGGTTCGGTCTTGGGTCCTCTGCTGTTCTTAATATACACTCCTGGAAATGGAAAAAAGAACACATTGACACCGGTGTGTCAGACCCACCATACTTGCTCCGGACACTGCGAGAGGGCTGTACAAGCAATGATCACACGCACGGCACAGCGGACACACCAGGAACCGCGGTGTTGGCCGTCGAATGGCGCTAGCTGCGCAGCATTTGTGCACCGCCGCCGTCAGTGTCAGCCAGTTTGCCGTGGCATACGGAGCTCCATCGCAGTCTTTAACACTGGTAGCATGCCGCGACAGCGTGGACGTGAACCGTATGTGCAGTTGACGGACATTGAGCGAGGGCGTATAGTGGGCATGCGGGAAGCCGGGTGGACGTACCGCCGAATTGCTCAACACGTGGGGCGTGAGGTCTCCACAGTACATCGATGTTGTCGCCAGTGGTCGGCGGAAGGTGCACGTGCCCGTCGACCTGGGACCGGAGCGCAGCGACGCACGGATGCACTCCAAGACCGTAGGATCCTACGCAGTGCCGTAGGGGACCGCACCGCCACTTCCCAGCAAATTAGGGACACTGTTGCTCCTGGGGTATCGGCGAGGACCATTCGCAACCGTCTCCATGAAGCTGGGCTACGGTCCCGCACACCGTTAGGCCGTCTTCCGCTCACGCCCCAACATCGTGCAGCCCGCCTCCAGTGGCGTCGCGACAGGCGTGAATGGAGGGACGAATGGAGACGTGTCGTCTTCAGCGATGAGAGTCGCTTCTGCCTTGGTGCCAATGATGGTCGTATGCGTGTTTGGCGCCGTGCTGGTGAGCGCTACAATCAGGACTGCATACGACCGAGGCACACAGGGCCAACACCCGGCATCATGGTGTGGGGAGCTATCTCCTACACTGGCCGTACACCACTGGTGATCGTCGAGGGGACACTGAATAGTGCACGGTACATCCAAACCGTCATCGAACCCATCGTTCTACCATTCCTAGACCGGCAAGGGAACTTGCTGTTCCAACAGGACAATGCACGTCCGCATGTATCCCGTGCCACCCAACGTGCTCTAGAAGGTGTAAGTCAACTACCCTGGCCGGCAAGATCTCCGGATCTGTCCCCCATTGAGCATGTTTGGGACTGGATGAAGCGTCGTCTCACGCGGTCTGCACGTCCAGCACGAACGCTGGTCCAACTGAGGCGCCAGGTGGAAATGGCATGGCAAGCTCGGGTTACGGAAGGATGTGGAAGGAAATCGGCCGTGCCCTTTCAAAGGAATCATCCCGGCATTTGCCTGAAACGATTTAGGGAAATCACGGAAAACCTAAATCAGGATGGCCGGAGACGGGATTTAACCGTCGTCCTCCCGAATGCGAGTCCAGTGTGCTAACCACTGCGCCACCTCGCTCGGTGGAAGTGGGGTAGGTCCGCTGTTGTTTTCTATCTACATAAATGATCTTTTGCATAAGGTGGATAGCAATTTGCGGCTGTTTGCTGATGCTGCTGTGGTGTACGGGAAGGTGTCGTCCTTGAGTGACTGTAGGAGGATACAAGATGACTTGGACAGGATTTGTGATTGGTGTAAAGAATGGCAGCTAACTCTAAATACAGATAAATGTAAATTAATGCAGATGAATAGGAAAAAGAATCCTGTAATGTTTGAATACTCCATTAGTAGTGTAGCGCTTGACACAGTCACGTCGATTAAATATTTGGGCGTAACACTGCAGAGCGATATGAAGTGGGACAAGCATGTAATGGCAGTTGTGGGGAAGGCGGATAGTCGTCCTCGGTTCATTGGTAGAATTTTGGGAAGATGTGGTTCATCTGTAAAGGAGACCGCTTATAAAACACTAATACGACCTATTCTTGAGTACTGCTCGATCGTTTGGGATCCCTATCAGGTCGGATTGAGGGAGAACATAGAAGCAATTCAGAGGCGGGCTGCTAGATTTGTTACTGGTAGGTTGGATCATCACGCGAGTGTTACGGAAATGCTTCAGGAACTCGGGTGGGAGTCTCTAGAGGAAAGGAGGCGTTCTTTTCGTGAATCGCTACTGAGGAAATTTAGAGAACCAGCATTTGAGGCTGACTGCAGTACAATTTTACTGCAGTCATTTTTCCCTCGCTCTGTTTGGGAGTGGAACAGGGAGAGAAGATGCTAGTTGTGATATGAGGTACCCTCCGCCACGCACCGTATGGTGGATTGCGGAGTATGTATGTAGATGTAGATCAACGAATCTATTAGCAGACAGGAAGAGAACTTCAAATTCTTTCGTGAGGAGGTAAATGACAATTTAAATCGTAAATGCGAGAAAATCTCAGAACGGTTGAAAAATCAGATACGCGAGGAACTCGAGTCAGATATTAATCATCTAGAGTCCAGACTTGGCCATGTGCAGTCTGTTGATATTTTTGAGTTGAGACAACAGAATTCACAATAAAAATTGCAAATAGAGAAATTAGCACAAAAGTTCAAATCATTACAGTTACAGACTAACACTGAAGTCCGGAAGACGCGAAATCATCTGATGACCGTTGAAAAACGGGTTGAAAGATTATCAGAGAGAGTGATGCTAATAAACAATGATTCAGATAAAAGATCAGACGATACTCAGCCGGTTCCGTTCACTGACACCGAAGAATTTCAGTCTCTGCAAAGTTTTAAAGAAGGGCAAATGACGATTAATCAACAAAAGAAACGTGACGTGAAAAAGTTTCAGGAACAGCTTGCCAATATAGAAGAAAAGATCGGTTGCGATAACGATACGAGGAGATTCAATTATTATCACGCAGGAAGTCACAATGAACGCACTAATTTTGTTAATGCTAATCAATTCTCTCGTGAACGTGATATGTTTGCAGTACGTAATGACTGGAATGCGAGTTACGGTATGAGAGAAATCTCATCTGTTCAAGAAGACGATGGTTTTGATTACAAACATTTTCCACTCTTAGGAAATTTAAAATTTTTCGCTGTGGTTATTACGAAATTCACCCGAGGGAGTAGTTGCAATAATTTTATCATTCTTTACTACCAACATGGCTAATTGGCCACAAACTGGAATTAATTTGCAGTTATCTCAAAGAAAAACCTGCATCAAGAATGTAGTGGAACTAAACTTCTAATTGCTGTTGTTCATAGGTCCCCTAAGTCTGACTTCAGAGCATTTCTGCTCAAGCTAGAGAGGGTTCTTGATTCACTTTGTAGGAAGTACCAGAAAGTAGTTATATGTGGTGACTTCAATACTCAGTTTGTAGACGATGGTGCAAGAGAAAGGATATTGGTAGATCTCCTAAATTCATATGATCTGATGCAAATTGTGTTTTTTCCAACAAGGGTGCAGGGAAACAGTAGCACAGTAGCACAGTCATAGACAATATTTTTATTCATTCTTCATTACTAGTGCAAGAGAAAGGATATTGGTAGATCTCCTAAATTCATATGATCTGATGCAAATTGTGTTTTTTCCAACAAGGGTGCAGGGAAACAGTAGCACAGTAGCACAGTCATAGACAATATTTTTATTCATTCTTCATTACTAGATGGGCATTCTGTTATTAAAAGCGTGAATGGCCTTTCAGACCATGATGCACAAATTTTAACACTAAAAGGCTTTTGTACTCAAACTCATGTCATATTTAATTACAAACTATGTAGGAAAGTTAATCCAACAGCAATAGAGAGTTTTTCAAAACTTTTCAAGGAACAAGAGTGGCAGTATGTTTATAGTGCCGATAATATAGATGATAAATACAATGCTTTCCATAACACATTTCTCATGCTCTTTGAGAGTTCCTTTCCATTAGAACATTCTAAACGGGGTACTAACAGTATGGGCAGCCTGGGTGGCTGACTGGGTAGAACAAAGAGGGAATTATATCAAAATGTTAGAAGTAGTCACAATCAAGATACAGTAGCCTATTACAAACAGTATTGTAAGGTGCTTAAAAATGTAGTTAGGAAGGCAAAGAGTATGTGGTATGCAAATAGAATAGCTAATTCACAGGATAAAATTAAAACCATATTGTCGGTTGTGAAGGAAGTGTCTGGTCAGCAGCACAAGGTCGATGATATAAAGTCAGTTCGCAGGAAAAATATTTCTGTTACTGATAAACCAGATTTATGTACAATATTTAAGAATCATTTTCTGAGCATTACTGGTGAATTAAATAAAAATTTAGTTTCTACAGGAAATCATATAACTTTCTTGGCAAATGCCTTTCCAAGATTGATGTCTGAAATACTCCTGTGCGATACAGACAAAAGGGAGATTGAGTCAATAATTAAATCACTGAAGACTAAGGACTCTCATGGTTATGATGGAGTGTCTAGCAGAATATTAAAGTAGTGTGCTGCACATGTTAGCCCTGTATTTATCCATATTTGTAATTTTTCCTTCAGAAATGGTCAGTTTCCTGAGCGATTAAAGCACTCAGTAGTAAAGCCGCTTTATAAAAAGGGAGAAAGGGATAATGTAGATAATTTTAGATCTATTTCTATGCCATCAGTGTTTGCAAAAGTTATTGAAAAGGCTGTATATGTAAGGATAATTGATCATTTTATATCATACGATTTGCTATCAAATGTACAGTTTGGCTTTAGAAGTCGTTTAACAACTGAAAATGCTATATTCTCTTTTCTCTGTGAGGTACTGGATGGGCTAAACAAAATGTTTCGAACGCTTGGGGTATTTTCTGATTTAACTAAGGCATTTGATTGTGTTGATCACAAAGTATTGCTCCAGAAGATGGACCATTATGGAATACAGGAAGTATTAGCAACAGGCAGCAAAAGATCATTATTCACAATGCTAATAACGGCTGTCTTGTGGGATCTGAGTGGGGTACTGTCAAGTGGAGGGTGCCCCAGGGATCAGTGTTGGGGCCTCTCCTGGTCCTTATTTATATAAATAATGTGCCCTCTAGTATTATGGGAACTCTAAAATATTTCTGTTTGCTGATGACACTAGCTTGGTAGTAAAGGATGTTGTGTGCAACATTGACTCGGTTTCAAATAGTGAAGTACATGACCTCAGTTCATGGCTTGTAGAAAATAAACGAACGTTAAATCACAGTAAGACTCAGTTTTTACAGTTTCTAACACACAATTCAACAAAACCTGACGTTTTAATTTCACAAAACGGGGATATGATTAGTGAAACTGAACAGTTAAAATTTGTAGATGTTCATATAGATAGTAAGCTGTCTTGGAAAGCCCACTTTCAGGATCTTGTTCAAAGACTTAATACTGCCATTTTTACTATTCGAACGGTATCAAAAGTGAGTGATACTTCGACACGAAAATTATTCTTCTTTGCTTATTTTCATTCGCTTATGTTGTATGATATTATATTTTGGGGTAACTCTTCCCATTCTCCAAAGATATTTTTGGCTCAGAAACAGGCGGTTCGGGCAATAAGTGGTGCGAGTTCATGAACCTCTTGTCGACCTCTGTTCACGAGTCTGGGTATTTTGACATTGGCCTCTCAATATATATATTCCTTATTGTCGTTTCTTGTTACCAATATTAGTTTATTCCCAAGAATAAGCAGCTTTCACTCGGTTAATACTCGGCAGAAATCAAACCTGCATTTGGATCGGACTTCCTTAACTCTTGTGCAAAAAGGTGTGCAGTATATTGCATCCATTTTCAATAATCTGCCACTCGTATTCAAAAATCTTAGCAGAAATCCACGCGCTTTCGAATCGAAACTGAAGAATTTCCTCATGGGCCACTCCTTCTATTCTGTCGAGCAGTTCCTTGAAAAATTAAGCTGATTCTTATTGTATTGCTAATAGCGTTTACGTACACTTCTGGACTGACTTTTTTCAGGTTCATGAACATTTATTTTTATGTGTTGTTACTTTTATGTTGTAATTTCATGTACAGGTTCCATGACCTTGGGCATTTGCTCCTCAATTTGGTCCTACGGAACTTGACGTGTAAATAAAAATAATAAAATAGATCGATTGCACGTGATTGTCAGACACACGGTGATTTTTATCACGCGCTCTTGTCTACTTACTGACCCCAACAAAACAAGATCGCATGGAACCTAACATTATCATGATGCAAAATTATGAACGCTCGAATGTTTCAACTCCTGCGCAGTATTTTGAAAACATGATGCCCATGAACAGATATTTAACCAATTCGTACAGTCCGTCGGAGCTAATCTGCATTTGTCTGACTAAATTACCTATCAGATTACGCCGTATGGTTATGGCAGGACGTTGTAAGGATGACTTGGAAGCCTCTCAAGCTCTTTTGTAAGAAGAACTTGAATCTAACAATAATCATGAAACACAAAGAGACAATATTAATCAGTATTGGGAAAATTATCGTCAGTAGATGGAATTCGCGTGAGAGATATGAAGAGAGACTCGACGAAAACAGGCATGATACGAGACATCAGCCCTGCAGTACAAATTACAGACGCTCCAGAAATTATTCCCGTGACCGTAAGAATTATCAGTACAGGAACAGAGATGGCGGATCTCGTGGACACAGTCGTCATGGCAATGAAGGCAATTGTAGACGCAATATTAAACAAGAATGAAATCAGTGAGAGACATTGTTGCCCAGGAGGCGCCTATTCGGGGAAGTTCGGCTACAAAGTACAAGTCTTATTTCGCTCGAGGCCACATTGGGCGACTTGCCCGTCGGTGATGAAGACGAAAGAATGATGAGAACAACTCAACACCCAGTCCGCGAACGGAGAAAATCTCCAACACGGCCGGGAATCGAACCCGGGCCCGGTTGCATGGGAGGCGAGCACGTTACCACCCAGCTAAGCAGGCGGACAACGCAGTAGTAATGACAGAGTAAACCGAAATTGGCGTGACAGCACGAACTTTGATTCCGAACGTGGTGCTCAGGTTGTAGAAATCAGGGCATCGAGCCCACGGGACAATAATATCCATTACAGTTACGCTAGACGAAATAATTATGATGGCAGGTCAAATCCAAATTGGCGTGATCGTAGAAATTCAAAATCTGAGCGTGATGCAACTGTAGGAATCAGACCGTTCACCCATGCAACAACTCCAGGCAAAACGAACTGACACAACAATGACTAGCAGCGAAGCTAGCAAATGTACCGTTTGCAGTTGCCGACAGTCTGCACACAAACCATATTAATTTTGCAGGTTTTGCTGACGTTATGGACACATTGTTACACGAAAATGACGACTGTGAAAATACACTTGTACATCCTATTGTAAAAATTTCCATAGGAAATGTTTCACTTTCTGCTGTACTTGATTCTCGTAAGCCTAGTTAATGTAATAAGTGAGACAGTATTCAATAAATGTGCTCTATCATCTCTTTGTCCAACTTTGCCTCTACTAAGAATCAAATTGAAGGGAGTGATTCAAGGAAAGAGTGTAGATGCATATAACAAACTTGGTTGGTTTTCATGTGTCAGGCATACAAGTTTCTGCCAATTTTCTGATAGTTCCTCTTTTGTCAACAGAAGCAATTTTGTGTGCAGCGTTTTTACGTGTATATAAATGAAGTTACACTTTCGCGATTCTGAAGTAACGTTACAGGTAAATCAGGTACCCGTAATACTTAAATTTCGAGGTTGGTTAACAAAGAAAGAGGAAGGTGTGAGCTGCTTGCATTTTCCCTTTTCGCTCGAGCCACAACACTCATTGAATCTGTCTGACAATTGCATGAACGACGGAACAACATTCCATGGTGAAGCAGAACAATCTACTACAACAGAACAGATAATTAAAAAGAAAGTAATCAGAGGTTAAGTTGATTCCGCTGTAGACACACATGAATTATTAGAAATTTTACTCTCACTTTCTGAAGTTTTCTCTCACAAGACAGGAACTATACGAAGTTTTCTTAACGAGTTGAAGTTTAAGGAAAGTAATAAATTTTTGTACCACCTTAAGTTATTCTGTGGACATACGGAGATACGGTTAAGCGGGAAATACAATCTATGTTAGATCAGAGAATTATTAAGCATGCTTTGAGTTCATACAACAGCACATTACGTTATGTTAAAAAGAAAGACGATTCTATTAGACTTGTTCTCGATTTCAGACAGATCAACACTATAATACAACCAGAAACAAATCGACCGCCGACACTAGACGAATTATTATAGATATTTCATGGTGTAAAGGTAATATATTCTCTTTATCTACGATCTTGTTTTTAGCAAATCGAATTGCATCCTGAATGTAGAAAATATACAGCCATTCTCTGTTTTGGGAACTGTTACCGATTTCGAAAATTAGCATTTGGTCTCAATGTGTCATCTGCTGAATTTATCCGAAGTCGGAATATTATATTATGCAAGCGTTTAAAAGACAGGATCACCACCTATGTTGACGACATTTTGGTTGCGGAAAATTCATGGACAGGACACAACCAGGTACTGAGCGTACTATTTCAGACATTTATTGAGAGTAGCATTACAGTCAACTTAGAAAAATCAGAATTTGGTAAAACGCAAATTAAATTTTTTGGCAACTGCCTCTACGAAAGATATATCACCAGATCGAAAAAAACTGAAAACAATTGAAGAAATGCCTGTACCTGTGAACTAACGACAGCTTAGAGGGTTCTTAGGTCTTGTGAATTCTGATCGACGTTTCATGCTTAGAGAGCTCATCTACACGTAGACTATGTCAACTCACAGGTAAGAATACAGTATGCGACTGGGATGATGCCGCCCAGACCGAATATGATGATCTGAAAACCGCATTGCTTAATGCACCCATATTATCACACACTGATTTATCGCTTGATTTTTGTCTTCCGGTGGATGGTTCAAAATCTGGTCTTGTGGCCTTGGTGTACACTTGTTTCAAGAAATTGTAGAAAATGGAATTCTTACACAAAAAAGCATAGCTTTTGCCGGTCGTGTCTTAACCAAAGTCGAAGGTACCTATTCTGTCACTGATCTCCAAACATGTGCTATAGTTTGGGCATTTGACAAATTTCGTTAGTTTCTACAAGGTAAACACACTGAGGTATACAATGATCATCGGGCGCTGCAGTAACTGAATCATGATAGTTTATGACGTTGGGCTTCGTTCCTGAAGGAATTCAGTTTCATCTGTGATTTACATTCTGGGCTCAGAAAACATTATTGGTGATGCCCTTTCACGTGCACCTGTTGGTTTAGCCCAAAGTAATGAAGAAGATTGCAAAGAAAACAATTTTACTTTGTTATATATGCAAAAAGTAGCATTTGGAAACTTTATTTCGTCCTTGTTTTCTGATATTGCTCATGAAAAGGAGAAAGATCAAATCTGGAAAGAGATAAAGGAGAAAGTGGCAAAAAAAAATCAAATACTTCGATAAGACAGTTTCACCTTGTACGTAACAACATTTTATTTAGACGGAAATGTCCTGACTGTCCTATTTGGGTATTGTGCATCCCAGACGAACTCATCAACAAACTCATTTTGTACACACATCTCTGTTAAGCACACTTTGGTGCTAAGAAATATTTTCAGAAATTACGGGATACCTGTTACTTCAACAATATGCAAAAGAGGATTATTACTGTCTTAGTAAAATGGAAACTGTGCCAAAAGGCAAAACCACCTACTGTTACCCACAGAATACCACAATTTCCGATCATTCCTGTGAAAATTAGCTACTCTTGGCATTTTCGGTCCTGTAAGAGGTCTGAACATAGTCATTCATTTGTTTTTGTAGCTGTTGAGCTAACCTCTAAATTTGAGTTATTTACACATTCACGGAAATCTACTGCAAAATCTGTCTCTATACCATTCGTAAAAAATTTTCTGGAGGAAGTAGGGTATGCTGACAAAGTAATTTCTGATAATGGCCAACAATTTCGTTCTAATATACGTATGTCTAAAAGCTTTGAGACGTAGAAGAATTAGACCAATATTTCCATCACGTTTTATGTCATCTTGTAACTCCTCAGGACGCATTATGAAGGAAGTAGGTAAACTTTGCAGATTGTATTGCTGTCGTGAACACAGAAATTGATATTTACACCTATCAGATTTTCAAAGTGTCATTACCTGACTATTGAATTGAAGAAATGCCTGTACCAGTGAACTAATGACAACTTAGAGGATTCTTAGGTCTTATGAATTTTGATCGACGTTTCATGCTTAGAGAGCTTATCTACACGTAGACTATGTCAACTCACAGGTACAATTCTACAAATTTTCCTCCATTCCTTATACTAAAGAGTAAACCGCCAACAGATCGTATAAAACAGTTAGTAGCCTTCCCGACACAACGACGTTTAAGACACTGTGCAATAATAAATTTTGCATTGGAAAACATGAATAAAGCCGCAAAGAAATAGAAGAAGCTACAGGATCCACGAGCGAACATCGAGGAAGGTCAGAAAGCGTTGCTCGAATCGCATCGTGTATCTCATAAAGGAAAGTCTTAAAGTAGCAGGTTTTTCTTGGTATATGAAGGTCCTTTTCGCATACGCCGAGTCATATGTGCAAATAATGTCGAACTTGAAACCATAAATCACGAGGTCTGTACTTTGGTAAACACACGCAGTGGCGAGCATAGGTGCCCCAGCTGTTGTAGTGCATTTTATTACTTTGGCTTTCAGCACTGTTTCATACTCTTCAACTGACCTGTGTATCTGTTAATGTATTTCTTACTGTCAATGTACTTATTACGGAATTTTAAAGTATAGTGATGGTCTCGAGTTGTTTTCTGTGAAGCAAAGAACTTTGAATTTACTAGTCATAATCTAACAAGCTGATAAAGCAGTGGAGATAGACTTTTTTGCGTCTATATTGGCACTATGACAATATGGAATAGAAAGCCATCAGTGAACAATATGAATTCATTTGGTATTAGTCTGAGTTTACTGGTAAAGTATCTGATTGAAATGTAATACTGTTATGAGTTTGGAACTTTTCTTTTGAGACCTTGGCATAGCAGAGTAGACTCCAATATGAGATTCTAAGACTCATTATGAGGTTCTAAGACTACTTTCGCTTTATCTTTTCCAGACAGAATACTGTGTTATGTTTCGGAAAACTGCAGGAGACGATTTTTTCTGTAGGTACATATTTTGTGAAGTAGCTCATGAATGGTAGAGTTATAACTGCTGACGTTATTTTGAATGACAAACTGTGTATAAGTGGTTCTGAATTGAAAACGTATTCCTGATGGGCACTAGTTCACCTAGGAACATTTCAAACTGATGCTTGTTCTGCAAGTATTTTTCAAATAGTGATAATTTTAGAGTTGTATGCACACACTTGATGAATCTGGGGGATACTGCGCGATGTAGGTGTGGAATATGATGAGGATTTTGCTTTAGCATTGCCTTATGAGGCTTATGATGTTATTATGGGTTATTATGGTGTAACTATTGTATATTGTGGTGCAATTACGATATATTATATGAAGTGGATTATGATTCCTAAGATATTATGCTGAAGGTTAATGAAATACGTTGTTCTAGGAAGACAGACGATTATATACGATTTAGTGACGAAGCATTTTCAGCAACTATTTATGGAACAAAACGTGGTAAGGAATTTGCACTCTTTAAACGAAGTAACCCACAGCTGTTCTAGATTATGGAGGTTCTGTTTGTGCTAACTTTATTCGAAAGTATTGTCACACTGATATCTTCAAAAGAGATTATTTCGTCATGAAAGGATTTCTGAGAGGACAGTATTACTGAAATTTTATTGCTACTGACAAGGTGCATTATGACATTAAGAGCTATAGATTACTAGAAGAAAGTGAATTACAGTTTGAGATATCAATCATACCTGCTGTAAACAATGTTAACTGTAGAAAACAGGAAGCTTTTACCTGTTGCAGCGCTTGCAGATGGCACTTTTCTGTTCACCTATTTGGAGATACTAGTGCATATGTGGATGTATCTGTCGAGTAATGAGCATGGATAGTTTTAAAAAGACTTTTTTCTCTGCTGCTGAATTATGCGAGTTATGCATGAAATGAATTTTCTAGCTTTCTGAAGTTGTGGAATGAAATCGTCTCAGTAAAAGAATTTTTTTTTTTTACTTTTCTACTTATTTCTGTTTACACTCATTAAATTTTTGTGTGTGACATGATCTTCATTGAATTTATCTCTATTGTAGAAGTAATAAAAAGAATACAGAAATCGATGCATTTGTAGGAACTAAACAATATTTTTCAGATCGCAGTATGACGTAGAGAGCGAGTTACATTCTAACGATACGAATGTTGCAGTGGCCTGTTATGGATAACTAGACATTCTAGAAGTACCTAGTCGTGCTAAAAACATTGATTCATGACTTGTACGTAAATATGTTATGCATTTTGACAACCTTTTCTTTTCAGCATGTAGCATTTTTACACCTTGATGCAAGTTAATTAGCTACATTTTTATGCATGTTGTAAAGAATTGCGTAAAATAAATTACTTCAGTACGTTAGTGTCTTTCTATTTAAGGGGAGTTGGAACGCCAGATCTTGACAATGTTAAATTTAGTAACTTGGCGTCCCTGTATTTCAGGAACCACTGTAGCTGTTGACATGAAACTTTTACAGGACATTAAATTGTATGTTCTGAGTCTAGTGAACTAAAATAATTGCATTTCAGCCACTGGTTTCGGAAATACAATTTCTTAATTACACAGTTAAAATTTTGTGTACCTTTTTTGTACTTAACATTAGGTTCATCTTTTAGTTCAGTAGACTCAAGATACGTATGTTATGACTCCCTGAAAATCTGAATACTCTACTCGAAGTGGTTTCTGAGATTTAGGGAAAAATGCAATAGAAAATGTAAATTTTCATGAATGGCCTCTAAAGTTTCAAAATTCTGTAACTCACTTAATATATATTTAATTTTTTATTTTTAGTCGCTCAGAAGCACCCTGCACCATACTGTATATAATCCTCTTGATCTTTTTCCAAATTTTTTCTTCTTGTCTTCTTTCTGGACTCATTAGTGGCCAACTGTGTTGCATCCTTTGCTTTACCAATGCGAACCTTTCCCATCCGTTCAAGTTCTCTGATGCAGCTGCTCCAAGATTAATTCCCATATGCTGTAGCACTTTCACCCTACCAATGTTGCCATCGTTGAAAGTAATAACAGCATCACTGACCCCCCCCCCCCCAATTTAGTGTCTTCATTGCAACAAAAGCACATTTTGGTAAGCAAGTACATATAAGATTACCAAACGACTCATTGGGATTTTGAGTCTGACCATGCAGACTCTTTTCCAGTAATTGAGTATTTGCTAGGTCTCTGTAAATAGGTTTTATGATATCCATGACTCTTGCTGGGATGAAATATTTATGGCTGTATGAACTGTTTTAGTACTGGGCATTATGGTAACTGCACCATGAATCAGGTCCAGGAGGGCAAAGGTGGTGTACTGGTTTTTCATCAGTTGACAGTCTGTGGAAGAAGGTAGCCCATACTGCCTGCTTCATTTTCAACAAATACTCAGTATTATATCTAATGGCCATCCCATAATACTGCTGTAGTTCATCAATCATTTCGTCTGTCAGCCTACCTCTTTTGGTTTTACCATCAGAAAATTTCTTGTCCCGCAAACTTTGTTTCAACTTGCTCAACTTGGTGCCTCTCCTCTTCTGGACATGACCAACACATTCCAGTGATGTAATAATCTTCTCACCATAAGGCTGATGCAGATACTACACTGTTATATGCTTTTGAATCTCTGTCACCTAAGAACTTAGTGTAACACACTCCCCTTTCATTCACAGATTGACTAATAATTTCAGCAGCTCAGAGGCCTTCACACCACCACTTGTTCCTTCATAATTTCTGTCACAGATATGCCCTTCTTCATTTCCAGATTTAAACTTACAACAATGTTTGGTTAAAATCTGGAAATGTATTACGTTTCCAGTATCCACGCTGGTCACCGTAACAACAGAATTCTCAGAACTGTAGCCACGCTTCTGCCAAGTGCCATCAAAAGCTACTGGTATGTCAGTCACACCATCATTTATTTCAACAGCTTCGTTTGCAGCACCCTTCATTGACTCACATGCAACAGATTCCACAGATACTCCAATAAATCCGGCATACTTGTCG
The DNA here is from genome assembly GCF_023864345.2 of Schistocerca serialis cubense. Taxonomy (NCBI): domain Eukaryota; kingdom Metazoa; phylum Arthropoda; class Insecta; order Orthoptera; family Acrididae; genus Schistocerca; species Schistocerca serialis. The sequence goes on from NC_064644.1 coordinate 11,359,827, forward strand.
ATTTTGCAAGGTAGGTGTGGCATATTCATCATGGCACACATTGTTTCTGCTGCAGTGTGTCCTTTGCCAATAGCTCTCAATCCATAAAACCACCTAACATTTACTTCAAAGTAATTATCTCTACACTGATCAGAATTCCAAAATTAATGAGTATATTTACAACTGGCGCAATTAATGATAAGTTTCCTGGCTAGTATATTTGATACCTCACTGTCTTCATGTAAACTAAGTGGCCCTCCATATATTTTACGACAAACACACTCACCTAACACCCTTGTTAGGGTGTGTAAATCTATCAGAATATAACCTAACCTACCGTTTACATCACTATCATTTTGAGAAAACTGTGAATCACAACGTTTTATTTTAATGTTCGAAGCACTAATGGGTGTTTCTGTAGATTCTGACGAGTTTGCCTATATTTCATTGTCTGTAACTTCACATGGCACATGTTGAACACATGTGAAAATTTATTACCATGCAACCCATGTTTCTTAAAAACACATTAGCACTTCGACATACAATGCGTATTTATACTATGAAATGATATGATACTGTTTTTGACAATGCTACCAATACAAACACATAATTTAACCTTTATAACACAACAACCCAAAGTCATCTATACAAAAATTACCAATTCTATTAGATCTTGATGTAATACACGTAAAAATTTTGCCATTTTCAACCGGTGTATATTATATTTAAAAAAATAAAATTATATATATATATATATATATATATATATATTCGTATTTTTATCTCAATTTTCCGAATAAAATGAGATTTTTTTTTCCTTTCTAACTTCCCTTAAACAACTTTATTTCACACTTTCTCTTATGGTTCTGCTACGGCAGTGATGCAGTACCGATTCTGTCATGTTAACGATACAGGGCACCTATAAATGTTGGAAAAATCCAAATTTTTTATGACTTTATTAAATTATATATTCTTTCCTGATTACATTGATATATACATTCTAGGGTTTCAAATGAAAAATGTACTATATACACCAAATTTTAAAGTTATGGTCGTGTATCCCACCAAACCCCCTTTATTTCTGTTGCAGAAACCAGTACTATTTCGAAAAGAACTGTAAACTTTCTGTTTCCAACGATTATACATATGATATATTGTATATATTGATAACAGTGCAGGTTTCTAGTGTCTGTAAATGATTATCTTTGCTAGTATTTACTTTTGTTTCACTGAAGCAGTTTGTTCATGTGTTACTGAATGTTTGTTACCCAAGTGCTACATATATTTGTGGAAGTACATATCCTATAGTGTGCAGTAAATACGAACTATGCCACACATCAAGAAATTCAATATAAGGAAATTCTCTGGTAACCAGTTCACAAGCAAAGCAAGCCACACTGTTGAAAGTAACCTATGTATCAGTTCTTCAGGGAAGAAACTCCCACATGGCATGCCTCCTGGTGATTCAAATTTTTCTTAACAATGATGCTGTTTGTAGTGAATTTGTTGGTGTTGATGTGGGCATCTTATCTTCTTTGATAAAGGAAGTGGTGAAATGTAAACCCTGTTTTGCTTAGTAAATGTCCTCATGGGGGCACTCAGAATACAAATGAAAGTTTCAGCCATTGCATATGGGAAAGACTACCCAAGAATGTTTTTGTAGGACTGAATACATTAAAAGATGGTGTACTAGATGCAGTGATATGTTTCAATCATGGAGTGATAGGCAGGTTGGAAGTCCTGAAAAATTTAGGCATAAAATGTGGCACTAATATGGAGGATCAATTGCTTGCATGTGACAACAACGGATGCTTGAATCTGAAAGATTCACTCTTCAAGTTACCAAAGAACTAAGAAGTGCTAAAAGGAATACCAAGAGTAAGCTTGAAGATGAAGATATGTTCTGAGGCACAGTTTAATAGGACTCGTATCATCATTCGCAATTTCCTGCAAGTTGTATTTTTCAGGTGCAAATATTTCCTAAGTTTATAAAGCATTGCTCTAATTTTTTTCTGTACCTTGCAGTAGTCCATACTTATGTAGTAGACCTAATCTTCATTGCAGAATCAACAAAATTATAGAAAAAATAACATTTTATAAGGAAAAAATTATAAAAATTAAAATGTAAGATGTGATATTTTTTTATCCTTGTAATATATATAAAAGGTGGAATTAAATAGGTCTAGTACCTCAGCTATCGTATCATGTATATCTGGTAAAACTTTGGTCTCCTTCAAATGTATAATGTTGAATTAAATGGTACCTCAATTTGAGGAAGCATTTTGGAAAAAAGAAATTGCATCCTTTACTTTGTAATTTTTTAATAACCCTAAGCAGGTTCCAAAATATTCAAAATACTTCTAATTTGTTTAAAAAGAGTGTGCATTATCTGATATCAACAAAAAATCTGTAAAACATATACATTATAAACAGTGCCTGAAAGAGATAGGTGTTGATTTTTACATATTATTGAGCTGTAAAAGTACCCTTTATCCTTAAGGTAATGAATGTCAGATGATAATTTTTTTTCTTTTGTCACTAAGCAATACTGAAGCTCAAGAGAATTTGTTTGCAATTATTAGTTGCGTTATAGGATCTGTCTTTTGAATATCGTATTTATTTTGCTGTTGTGACTAACCACATATGGCCATACAATTCTGACTTCACACACAGACAAGTAGACATTTGACATCTGATGATACTGACCTTTTGTTGTCACCAGTTATTTTCTATTCGAAGATCATCATGTAAACAGTAGCATGATTTTTGAGACATGAAATAATTATGTTCTAATAATAAGGAAGTACTTGTGATAATCACAGACCCATTACTCAACAATTGAATGTGTAATAAATTATGAGAACAAAACTGAATATGCAGTCATAAGAAATGACATTCTTTACTAATTTCAGTTGACTGTAGCTCAAGCCACTTATACTGTATAAGAAGGAATTGTATGCATACTTACATATATTTTTTCTTAAATATCTCCCACAGAAATTCGATTATACAAACTTAATATTTTGATTGTTTACCTGTAATTCTACTATGTATGTAAATTATCTACGAGAAATGCTAATTTTCTGTTGTATGACAGTTTAAATTACATCTAACTACTATGTATACAGCAACACTAGGACTACGATTAATTGAAAGTTTTTAGATATGTCACCATTAATATCTTTGGACAAATCTGAATGTCATTCAGTGATGTTATATGTCACATATTTTGTATGTTCTGCATCAGAACATATAGTTTGTGGTACGCCATTTACTGTACCATCAGAAATTGAATCTATGTGGAACACGTTCGCCACCATGTGATTGGCCTAAACTTCATATTTATGACTGTAATTCAAGGATTATGAGGATGATGGTGTTTGGTTTGTGGGGCTCTCAACTGCGCGATTATCAGCACCCATACAAATTCCCAACCTTTGCTCAGTCCAATCTGCCATTTTCATGAATGATGATGAAATGATGAGGATAACACAAACACCCAGTCATCTCGAGGCAGGTGAAAATCTCTGACGCCGCTGGGAATCGAACCCGGGACCCCGTGCTCGGGAAGAAAGAACGCCACCGCTAGATCACGAGCATCAGATTGTAATTCAAGGAACTTTCCATATTTATGCAATTATCTATTATTATTCGTATTTTGGGTCTTTTTCTGAGCAGTGAACTTACATGCCTAGTAATGCAATGTTGACTTTCATATTCAGATGTATATAGTTTATTATTGTTCATTTATTCACTATGATATGTTTCTATTACTGTGTCATACATGAAACTTTTGATTGCTGTCCCAATTATGAGAAGTTGTTTTCTCAAAGGGATATGATGTCAATACTTTTATGATCATCATGAATTGTTTGGTAGACTTGTGCTTTATACTATTACTACTGATTCTTTACAGTATCTTTATATGGATATGAAAAGGAGTGACATACTAAAACATTTTGTTGTGGTTGTCGGTGGACATAATGTACGTAATGAGTCCCTTAGCCTGCTTACACCTCAAACTTGTGTGTCATTAAATGAAAATATGAAGATTTTTGTGTAGTTGTCAGTGGACATAATGTATGTAATCAGTCCATTAGCTCTGCTTACACCTCAAACTTGTCTGTCATCAAATGAATATACTAATATTTTAGTGTGGCTGACAGTGAACACAGCGTGAGCTGTCCCTGAGTGTGCTGCACCTAAAACGTTTCTCTTTACCTGATTTTCTGTTGCCAGATGATTTTTTGACTCTGTTAAAGAACAGTAAATAGCATTTTGTTATCTTATCAAATGAACCAACATCAGACAGATTTGAGTGCTCACCAGCAAAATGATACTTGTATATTTATTTTCTGTCTCTTTGCATCATTTGAAATTCTGTGTAATATTTGTATCTACGCCACTGAAAGTAATTTTTACAATGTTGATGAACTATAAATAACATTTTGTTATCCTGTCGAATTAAGTACTATCAGTGTCAGCTGCAGACAAGTGCTTATATGGACAAGATGATACTTGTCTACCAATTTTTCTTGGCTACATTGTACAACTTAATCAATTTCCTATTATGTACATAATTTATGTACTCATATGCTTGTGTTTATGTATTCTGCCATTTTTGTAAAACATCTGATGCAGTTCTTCTCAATTTTGCTGTGTAAGAATTTTGTGTTTGCTCCTAGCCTACATGTTAGGCAAGAATAACCCCACAAAATTCTTAAAAGTGAGTGTGGGGGCTATGAAAGTTAGACACCTATGATTCTATTGTGTGCATACACAAATTCTGAGTCTGGGATATTATCGCGAGTAGTAGTGAGTGAACAACTGTCGAGGGGAGTCGGAAGTGGTCAGGCGCAGTGTGCGGTGGACAGATGTCATGAGAGATCGCAGCCGCAGCACCAGAGGAGACTCTGGTATAGATTGAAGATTTTTGGCAATCTGTCTTTTTGCTGCACATAGTTGTTGGTTGCTTGCATACTGGAGGGATTTTGTCAGATCTGTATATGTATACACTGAGAGTAATATTCGTATCATTGTTGTGGCCAGAAATGTGTTTATTGAGTATAGATATTGTGGAATAATTAAAAAGCCTGTGTAAAATTTCTCAGTGTTTAAATAATATATTGCAAATATAATAGACTATATAGTTTATTGGTTTCTTTCATTTTCTTTACATCTTACTGGCTTAGTTGACCAAATACCTCATGCTCATTGAATTTTTAGGTATAAAAATATGGCAGTAGTGGCTGCAATTAGCCTATGCATTACACTATGCATGGATCGCAGTATTGCTTTTGAAATATGCATCTTGCTGTTCACACAGCTGCAGCGGCAAGACGAGGTAAGTTGTCGGTTGTGCACAGGAGCATAGCAGAGCAGTTGTTAGCAGATGTTAGAGATTTTTTTTTAAACTCGCAGGTTACATAATTGTGAATTGACTTCTTTATAATTCGTAGGAGGAATACCTAATTTTCTGTTCCTATTCTATTTCTCTTTGTTTTCAGTCAGAATTCTATTATTCTCAGAGACAGAACACAGATGCTTCCACACTTCTTAGAAAATAATTACCAATAAAAGTTTCAAGGTCTCACCAAGAAATCTGTCCCATTCCTACTCTTGTCGTTTATCTGGAGATTTTCTCCTCCTCATCGCTTTTATGTTCTTACCTGACACGCTGGTAGAAATTCCGCGGCTCGTCGATAAATCTCTTTGTCTTCTTAATCTTCCTTTAGCAAACTCCCGTCGGAATCACAGACGTGATCTTCCTCTTCATCCAGGATTGACACCGTATTTTCAAGATTTTCTATGAGTTTAACAGAAGTACTGTCGATCCAATATGATTTTATTTCATTGGGAACACAACTTATGATACCACTACTATCTTTGGAATCGTTTGTGTCGTGATGAATTATTGCCTCTACTGAATATAAACCATAATCGAAAAGGGTTTCTTTTAATTTTATTCTGTTATCATCTTCATTTTCGGCTTAGAACGTTACGTTCGTTTTGTCTGTCTTCTGCATTCGTTGTTCGTGTTTGGAGAATGGGATTATCTCATCAAAATCTATTTGCGCATACGTCGACATGTGAGGCCTTTTTCTTTCTTTCCTTTCTACTAATGAGGATAGAGACTCTTCCAGGTCACTACCTCTTATATTTAGTTTGACTTTCCCATTTTTCAACCTTTCGTGTATTTGACAAAGTTCTCAAACCACGCTACATCCTCCGACTTGTCTTCTAGACTGCACTTATTTGTTACCTTCCACAACAATATGTTCCTCCTCTCGTACTTCCGAAACATCTTCGCTCTGATATATGACCTCTATTTTTCTTCCTCTTACTATACTCCTTTTTCATTTGATTATTTTCAAGTTCATCTGCCTCCTTAACCACTGTTCCTTCTCTAAATTCATGTGTTTGTAACCCGATGTTTACTATTTGATTGTCTCGGTGCTGAAACTTTTTTCCAGCTAGACCATGCTACACCTTTCCGACCCTTTCTTTATGATTATGGTATTTTTTTCTGTCGTATTTTTTTTTGGACTAGTTTCTGTTTTCCTTGCCCGTGAGACCCGAAATCTGCATGGACGTCACTTTTCCTGATCTCTGTGCGTCCTACAATTATTGATGTTACCACTACCATGGTTACCAAAGCTACCTCTGCACGTCCTTTCATTAAATTTATTCGATGCTCTTTTCAGCCTCGTCTCTCGGCTACATTCCTGAAAGTCCTTTAGTCGGGTGTTTTGCGTTACTGATATTCACCTTCGACCTTCTCTGAGATATCGTCGACTGTTTTATGATTGCTACTGACATATCGTTTCGAATCATCGGGAAATTTCTTCAATAACTCCTACACTATCTCTGACACTGAACGCCTATCTTTTAAATACTCTAATCTCCTAAACCAGGGCTCGCAGCAATCATACATGGAACTGCATCCATGATTCTCTGGCACTTTTGAGGTGACGAACTCTTGCCACAACTTATCCTGATTTTGCACAGACCAAAACTCCTCTAGAAGCTTCTCTCTCAACTGCGAGAAGGTCATACAAGTATTTGACATGTCTATGTTCAAACCCCATGTCTTTGCACTGTATGTCATACCATCGATTGCTTCGTAACTGTATGATAAGTAGGGATAAGTAGTTTCGGAGAAATTACAGGACTTAAAACGTAGGCTTTGTCTGCTTTATAACATGAAACCGATTTCTGTCTCATGCGGAAGTTGGTGTTGTTATACGGAGCTGTCGCCTATGGCAGATGGATGACTCCAGCTGGATATAGAAAAAATAGTTTACTTACAAAAGCAGGATAGTAGACACAAATTTAATTAAAAACTGATGTTTGTCACGCCTGGTCCTAGTTGGACCGTCCTTTCATCTGGAAAGGAAAGTACATGAAATCTAAGGATAGTTCCCCAGTTAACAGTAGTAAACAGTTGTGCTCTTTTTCGTGCGAGAGCCTTGAAAGAAGGGTGCTCGACAAAAATTAAATGAATATGTAGAACAAGGAAATGATGTAGAAAGGTTGTTAAATAATAACTTAAGGTCATGAGTTTAATGTTAAGATATACATTCGCATTTCAAAATTACACCAGCAACAGTAAGAAAAGGGAGATAACAAAAGGATGTTGTCATATCTTCGTCTTTCTTTCACTTCTTCAGCGTTTTCCCCGCTGTACTTAAGTTTTGGCAGACCTAGTTTATTTAACATTAGGGCTGGCTGCTCCTCCTGCGGCCCCAGTCTTGAATCTCCGATAGAAGAGATAGTCGTGTCCTCTCCCTTCCTTCCAAGGGGGTGTTGCGTCAACTTTGTGCCATGTGCGCTCGTATTTTCTAACATTCTGGGTGGTGTCTGTTTGTTCTAAGTCGTGTCTCCCTACCACTTTCGCGCAACGACGCTCTGAGCGTGTTTTTTTAGGGAATTGACTAGTTTGAACCTGGGACCTGTTGCTGGTAAGGAGACGCCAGACCACACATGACATGTAGAGTTCAGAAGAGTTCAGTGAGACTAGCGATGATATAACCAAATACTTAATGATTTCAGCGTCAGCTCCACTGCACGAGCGCGGTAGACCACCAAATATCCAATCTCTCTCTAGCTGGTGCACGAGACACTGTTATTAATCCACCGTATGGATTCGATCCTCGTCTAGCACACCTTCCAGTCATGCAAGATAGCGCGCTGTGCGTTACGCTATACGTGCATGTAGTGTGGTCATAAACACTTCTTTTAAATTCCAAATGACCCCTTGCAGTTCCTTGTGAAGCCGACTCGCACGTGATGGCATGGTTCTGATTTCTCGTTTCCAATACAGTTCAGTTGTATGTCTCCCCGATCCTGGGTGTTATACGTTATCGTCAGTGTAATTTGGAATATTGATCTTAGTTTTTGAATCTTGTAATCGTCAAACATTATGCTTCGTCCGAAAAGTGGAAATATTTGTGACTCTATGAGAAATGCAGGAATAATTAATAATACTATGATTTTCTTTTATTGAACTTATTAAAAGTAGCTACGGCTCACAGTTAGCTTGGCAGACCATTCGTATGGTAATTTTTAATCGACTGCAAAAAGAAATTCGTAAAACATTATTTAAGAATAAAATCGGACCTCGTAGAATGAAAATGATTGCCTGTTCTATCGGATATGGAAACTTAATTACAATCGCCCACAAAATGGCGCTTAAAAAGATCGCGAACCAAACGAATAGCATCCGTATTTAAATAATTCGCCTTCTCTAAAAATAAACGCTTTTACTATTACTTTCAATGAAATGGGTTGCAAAATAATGTAGTCTGCAATCAAAAAAATAATTTTGATATTTTTTTTAGTGAAGAGCAGTTTACGCACAGACTCACATTCCCGTTCCAGTCGATACAGCAAGAGAAGTCAACTGGCCAGACAATATAGCAACAGTGTTTTTTTTCATATCTGTACACATATTCGCAACCTAATAATAATAACAATTTTGTATAACGTTTGTCTTATTATTCACTTTAGGTTACATGCATCGCAGAATTACACATATAATGACGCAAAATAAAATTAAATACTGTGTCATTTGTGCGTGCTAGACGCTATTTTACTCGTATGATACGTATTGTTCATGAGTCCGGCGGTGGCACCACAGAGTCCTAGCTAACAGTGTCATGCATGTCCATATTGAGGCTGAAACTCACCCTCTAGTTCACGTTCGCTTGCGCAAAAGAAATACGCACTTATTTTCACACACTCTTACTCACTCACTCATTCATACACACCCACCCACTCACTCTCTGTCTCTCTCTCTGTCTCTGTCTGTCTCTCTCTCTCTCTCTCTCTCACACACACACACACACACACACACACACACACACTCACACAATCTTTCACAGATTGTAAAAAAATAATGTTAACCATAACATTCCCAGCCGCAAATTTTGGATGTAAACAACTCTCTACATTTAGTTATCTATCGTTGCAGATGACAAGCTGTGAAAGAAAAGTAACTGTAACGCAAAATACAGAAAACCACAGAAACCAAAGATGTGGTAACAAGTTGCACAGGGTTTCCATAGGAATGATCAGTATTCAGGGATATGACAGGAATGATCACTCGAAGCAAGAAGGTCGAGAAAACATGGGCACTAACATGAATATCTTAAGAGCTATGAGCACTTCATCAGCGATAGAGTGAAACACATCTCTTCTACTGCAAGCTCTTTGCCTTCCATATATTGAGAGACAGTAATGGGGATCAAACTGAGGAGAAATATGTCCAGTAAATACACGCTGTAAAGCACATACCCAAAGAACTATGAGCACATGTTCATCTTCGTCACAGTGAAACACATCTCTTGGAGTGGACAAGCGCTCATGGTCTGAACTAAGAATTTCAGAGCCTATGCTAATTAGACTTTTTGCTTCCAGTGATAGTTCCTGTTATAACCTTGAATATTGACCATTCATCCTGGGACAAGGTATAGGGAGAAAAATGCTTTTGTCTATTTTCAGATTTGTGAACCCTTTCCTTAAAAGGTTACCTTAACAATTGGTTTTATCATTCTTCCACTGATATAATATCATCAGTAACGTTCCTCAAAACATATTATTACAAAATCCCTTTTTTAACTACTGATGCCTCCACTGTGTAGCAGATCAGCTTCCATCCTTTTCCAGCCAAGTAGATTGTTGCCAGACTGTCCGACACATAATGCAAATCTCTTCAAAAGAAGTAACCACTCTAACCAAATAACTACAGTGGTGGCGTATAATTTACAGATTTGGAACTTCATTGACATTTTCAGCCAAATGAAAATCTTATGAATACAAATGAATATACTTGTCAGTTCAAATAAAGCAAGAAAATTCCGCACATTTACTGTATGATACAAAAATGCTTGCAATTGTTTGTTCAAAAATGTTTGAGAAAACCTGTAAGGACAACGCCATTCAATGGGAGGAAAAAAATCACAGCAAAATGTCACACACATCACTGTTTTGTCACACATACGCTTATCACAGTTGCATCAGCATGGTAGCGTGAACACGTTCCTGAGCAGACTCAGGGAGCATAGTTCTTTGCCTTCAGTTTCTCCACTGACAACCCACAGACCTCAAAATAAATGTGTTATCGAGGCAGACTCAGGGAGGATGAAGTGTCTTGTCCCACGATCCACTGACAATCCAGAATTTGAAGAGCTAAAGTAATTGCCGTAGAATAGCCATAATGAGCAATGTAGCCATTCTTCCATCTTTCATTAGCTGAGACTTAGTGTGACACTCAGTGCCACAGCAATTTATATAAAGTTATCTTGTATCACTGCTTGCATTAGGTTTTATGTGTGCATGTTAACCAAGATCATTTTCCATGTGTGTCCAGAATACATGAAACAAATTTACAAAGGAATTCGATACATCCATCTTAATACCATAATTAATTTTCATGAAAAACATGCAGTTCCACGCACAAGTGCCTTATTAAAAAATTCTTATCTTATGCACAGTAGAAATCATTATCTCGTAATATACAAGGCTTGTTGGTAAATTTCTGGTGTCATTTCAACCAATTTGGTTAAACAGGTAAACAGTTAATAATCAATCTGGTATCAAACGTCAATCTTGGATATGTATCCCTATTTTTGAAGAACATAACATAAATGAAAAAGATTTGGATCCAATTTCTTAAGTTACATACATTTATCTATCTGGCCAGAACTACCGCATATCTCATGTACAATAACATCAGTAATTAGTATGGTGATCACCAAAATAGCTAATTAATGTATGCACAATCTTAGAACAGAAAACCTTATTAGAGTACAATTAATGTCAGTCATGCATCAGTCAACATCTTATTTATTGGTGCAAAAGTATTAGATATAAGACCATCTCAGCATTTGTCAATTTCACTGGTACATCACTATGATTACACAACCGTTGTCATTCCTCGTGATAAGAGAGTAACATGTTACCTATATTTTTATTAATAAGTTGCAAGTATATATTTTCATTAACAAGTTGAAAGTTCTTGAAAATTCAATGATCAGGTGTCAACCACAAAATACTCTATTATCTGTTGAGTGAATTCGTAATAAAGACGTATACACAGAGCACAGTTCTTTTAAAAAGTTCATATTGAATGTATTTTGGTTCCTGCTTCCACTGCTACACAGTGTACCTGTGAAGTTAATATAAAACCACACACAGTATCATTACTGAGACAAAAATCTTTCTTTACTCCTTATTGTACACCTGATATAATACTCGATAAAAATATCCACATCCATTGTCATTATTAAACCATACACAATATCATTACTGAGACAAAAATCTTCTTTTATTCTTATTGTCTACCTGAAATAATAATCGATAAAAACATCCATATACATCATCATTGCTGAAATAACACCATCCGTTACTCCTCGTTGGCTTCTTGAGATATTTATTCTTAATGAAATCTCTTCATTGAGATTCACATCAATACATATTATTCCTTCATTATTGCTCAGCATGAGAACGAGTTACATTGTTGCATAATATCAACATCTTATTTCCTCACACAAATACAGCTACGTCATAAGCACGTTATCTCCTATCTTTTGCTCTCACAACTTCTGTTAACATATGTCGCACTTCGCCCTTTCTTTGTCATTTTTTACACTGCATCCAGCTTCTGCCAATATTCACATTCAGTTGGAATTACCAATTAATATCTCTGTATTATGAATAGTTAATAGCTGTGGATTGTCAGTTTAAATAAATATTTTCAAACATTTCAAAATGGTACCAGTACAGTAGACGTCTGAAACATCTTTCACAAATTGCTGGAAGTTCGTAGCAAATTACATTTATCGACGGTTAGGAAGATAATTTCTTGTAGTGGAACGTCCACCACTCTCAAAACGTACCTCATTAGACTTACACTAGTATAGCAGAAGAGAGTTATTTACACTTATTACCTAAATAGAACAGCAGAAGAAGCCGAATGCACTATAAATTATAAGAAGAAATCGTAACAGCCAGGTTGTGCACGCATCAATCGCCAGCTGATGTACACATTATAGAGATCGGGATCTTCTACTTATATTACTCTTAAATACCTTGACGAACTCCCCGCGATTTACGTGTCCTCAACGTTCCACTTCGACAACATTTTCGTGAATACTGCGATGTACGTCCATTGTATCAAAGATAGTGCTCGTGATTCAGTGACTTTCCCTTGTGAGAAAGATGGTGAGATTTCACCAAGACCTTCGGGCCTACATACAACTGTTTGGCATTCACACGTCGTTGCAACTTCTTCCTGTTTCCAGCAGCTCTCTTAATATTGGCTAAGGCTAAATCACTCACTACACAATGATGTAGGCGTCTCTGCTTGGGTAGTAGTACAGTTTCTCTAACTCGAACAGGTGGCTGCTTATTCTTTAACACCAGAGTAGGGGGCAAAGATGTAGAATCATTTGGTAACTCATTCAGTAAATTCTGAAACAAATGAAGAGTCTATCCCATGTGGACTGTTTGCGGTAACAATACAATCTGCAGAATTACCCAAGCTCCTTCATGAGGGGTTCACAAGGGTTTAAAGATGCACGACAGAAGGAGATAAAGACAGGTTTAATTGTCCTATGGCGTAATGTATGCAACCAATGCTGGGATCGGAACTAAGGTCCATTGTCATATATTACTTTGTCTATGTGATCAACGTCCTTCAAAAAGTGTTTAACAAATGCTGCAAAAGAGTAGCCATTGTTCGTTCTGGAAAGAGATCCAATTACATCGATAACTTTGAGTTGTCTTAATTTAACAGGGATTAGGCGAAACAGCGGAGCAGACCAGAATATAGTGGGAGGTTTTGGTTTTCACTTAGTTTACACTTTGAAACCACTGTACGATTTCTTTTTTCCATATTGTGAAAATAACATGTGTCTTGTAACTTTTAAAAACATTTTCAGGCACCAAAACGAGCATAACTAAGGCGAATGTACCACACAACTCTGTTCACTAAGTCATCAGGAATACACACCACCTACAATTCACTATTAAGACTGCTGCATTTGAAAATAATATTGTTCTGTGCCAGGTAAAATTGTCTCAGAGCTACATTGTCTCTGTTATTCCATTTCTATTTGATTTCCCTCTATATATTATCTTTGTCTTGTTCCTTAGCGACGTCAGCAAGTGTTAGCGAAATGTAATACTCAAATGCAACTTCTGAATGTATAAGATATTAAAGCTATTTTCCTGTCTGTCTTCTTCAGTTGCTTTAACGGGACTAACAGGTGAACGAGACAAAGTGTTTTATGTTCCCAGAATGTAACCAATGGTAAAATAGCTCCTGTGCAGTTAAGGCCTGACACTTAAGGTGATCATGATTCAACTTAGCAGTCATTTGAAACTGAAGGCCATGGTGATCAGTATATATCTTGCTACGCCTGCCACACAAGAAAAAGTCACGTGTCATCTGGATGATGTAATACAGGAGCAGCAAGAAGTTCATCCTTCAAACTTTGAAATTACTGAGTTACCTCATCCCAGAGGCACACAATATTCTTGCCACTCACCTCATACAACCTGGTAGTAGTAAAGTTTGTCAAATTAATGAAGTTGCAGTAGATATTAACGAACCATGTTTAGTTGTGGGTACAGGCATTTTTCAATGGCTTCCAATTTTTATGGATCATGTTGAATTCCTTCCTTAGATACAATATGACCAAGAAATTTAATTTAAGATTTGCCAAATTGTGACTTTTCCAAACTGACTGTGATGCAAAACTCAGAAAATACTTGTAGCAGTGAATAAAGAAGACTGTTATTTTCTAACCATAACTTTTATGCAATGAGAGTATCATCAGCTTAGCTGGTATTTCTTTCCTTCAAGTGTTGAGGAAGAATAGAGTTCAATCCACAAGTAAAGGCGAAGGTTGAAATGTTAAATCCAAAGGGCATATTACAAAAATGGTAATTTACAAAACTGGTAATAGCCAAAGCAAAGAAAGGCTGTATATCTTCTACATGCAGGGTGTAGCTGTATGCCACAAGCTCGATCTGGGGCCTAAAGTAGGTAACACCTTTACACCATGAAATTTCTTTAACAATTCCTCCATGTCTGATGACAACTTGTTTCAGGAAGAATAATGGTATTGATTTGTCTGGAATCTAACACCAAACATATTGCCCCATGTCTTTTTTCAACAAAATGAAGTAAACTCACGGCTTGTTCAATGACACCGTGAGCTAACACGGACTGGATCTCATTCTTTACTCTTTCCCTGTATGCCAGTGGGATAGTATAACAACTTTGTTTGTTCCTTGACTTAAAATTCATACCACGTTTGTTGGAAAAGACTTCAGAATGTGACTGTATGACATCGAATGACTGTTGCCTATCTACCAGAAGCATCCTCTGCACTGTGTACTTTATCATGTATAATTTCAGAGATATCAAAAGACTGTTCTGTTTCCTGAGAAGTACTTGATTTATGACTCACAATTTCAGTGGAAGGTTGTGATTGTGACAAAGATAAAAATTTCAAGTAGTTGATTTCTTCCTCCTCTGAAATCTAGTCCTCAAACTCCAAACAGACTAGCTTGCCATCGACTTCATCTTTGGCCGTGTTATCATTAAAATTTAGAAAATCTTATATTCTGTCAAGAAATTGACATTAATATCGTTCGTGTAGTAAGAAAGTGCACACTTAAGAAGCTGGCAGAGAACTGATGACCTTGCCAAATGAAATCTAAACTTTTTTGGTTTCTGACCTCTGCAGTTTTTCAAGTAATCACCCTTAATTTTGGTTCATTGCAATGGAAACGCTGAGCAAACAGTTAATTCCTCACATATACTGAAAGCTGCCTCACTGTTAACCGAAATAAGACTACCTGAGTCTAATACCACTGATAAGAAACATTTCCAATAGAAAGTGACACTATAGGATTAAGATGTTCTGATCGTCTATCTCCTCTTCCAACAAGGGTCTCTAATATTATCAAACTGACAAGATTTATTCGTCTCTCCTCTGAATCCATGTCACAAAATATTTTTCCTAGGAGAGTGTCACCAAAATCACTACCATATCATTATTTATGTTCCCTACTGCTTGTGGTTGAACCTCTGTTCTACATTCACTGTCATCATCTGACCTAGACATGTAATTAGTTACCCAGACAACAACACTTCATGTCCCTCAAGTTTAGTGCTTGGTACTCAACAGTCTCTGTATTAACAAGATTAGGATCGGTTTCACCTAACACCTGTTTCTCATTTTCGTAACTAATACGCTCACATCCTTCATTTTGTTGACTAATTGATTCACAATGGATGATTTTTATGGTATGAATAGAGGAATTCTCTGTATCGACAAACCAGTCGTTTGCCACATGAGCCATCAGTCTTGATCCATCAAGTCTAACATTATCACGAGAATTAGGTGGTCTTACCTCAAATACTTCAGCACGTCGTTCAGGACTAAAGTTTCCACAATCGCGCCTATCCTGATTATTTTTTTTCGTAACAACTGTTACGATCACGTGAGCTATCTCGTGTTTTGTTGTGATGATGGTCATGTGATCTGAAATCATTGTTCTCAGTTCCTCGATTTGAATTAAAGTTTCGTCTCTCACGCCAGTCACTGTTTTTCCTTTCATTACACTGATATCTTATGGACTCTCCATTATGGCCGTAACTTGCCTGGTTCCTGAAACCATGACATCTGTTTCTGCCTCTAAAACTGCCGCGATTGCACGACTGACCTCACTAATGCCAGTTGTTTGAATATTTATGATCACAACTATTAGAGCATTGATTATTCTGTTCACAACTGATTCTCAGAAAATCCATCATCAGCTAACCTGTTTCTTTTTGACTGGAAATTTTGTCTCTTGCCGTCTCCCTATTTACACGCATCAAAAAAAGTTTTGCCATCACGCCGATTCCCAGGACTCCTGAAGATAGACGCTGAGAGTGGATATTGTATCACAGACTCAGGCCCTTTGACTGTTCAGAGATGTCACTAAATCCGTCCAAAGATGTAAACAACCATGCATGAGCAACGCCTATTAGGCGGAGGGGGTCCGAGAGCCGATCAGTTCCAGTCATTCCACCAAGAAGGAGGTACACGGCCAGTGTTGTCTGTAGGTCAACCGCGCCTAGACGGTCAATATCGTGGTTCGATTGCGTCTGCATTGTTACTTTGTGCCAGGAAGGGCTCTCAACAAGGGAAGTGTCCAGGCGTCTCTGAGTGAATCAAAGCGATGTTGTCCGGACATGGAGGAGATACAAGTACAAAGAGACAGAAACTGTCTATGACATGCCTCGCTCAGGTCGCCCAAGGGCTACTACTGCAGTGGATGACCGCTACCTACGAATTATAGCTCGGAGGAACCCTGACAGCAACGCCACCATGTTGAATAATGCTTTTTGTGCAGCCACAGGACGTCGTGTTACGACTCAAACTGTGCGCAATAGGCTGCATGATGCGCAACTTCACTTCGTACGTCCACGAGGAGGTTCATTTTGCAACCACGACACCATGCAGCGGGGTACAGATGGGCCCAAAAATATGCCGAATGGACCACTCAGGATTGGCTATCACGTTATAGTCACCGATGAGTGTCGCATATGCCTTCAACTAGAAAATCGTAGGAGGCGTGTTTGGAGGCAACCCCGTCAGGCTGAACGCCTTAGACACACTGTCCAGCGAGTGCAGCAAGGTGGAGGTTCCCTGCTGTTTTGGGGTGGCATTACGTGGGGACGACGTACGCCGCTGGTAGTCATGGAAGATGACGTAACGCCTGTACGATACGTGAATGCCATCCTCTGACCGATAGTGCAGCCATACCAGCAGCATATTGGCGAGGCATTCGTCTTCATGGACGACAATTCGCGCCCCCATTCCGCACATCGTGTAAATCACTCGACTAGAGTGGCCAGTGTGTTCTCCAGACATGAACCCGACCCAACATGCCTGGGATAGATTGAAAAGGGCTGTTTATGGACGACGTGACCCACCAACCACTCTGAGTTATCTACGCCGAATCGCCGTTAAGGACTGGGACAATCTGGACCAACAGTACCTTGATGAATGTGTGGATAGTATGCTACGAGGAATACATGCATGCATCAATGCAAGAGGACGTGCTACTGGGTGTTAGACGTACCGGTGTGTACAGCATTCTGGACCACCATCTCCGAAGGTCTCGCTGTATGGTGGTACAACATGCAATGTGTGGTTTTCATGAGCAATAAAAAGGGCGGAAACGATGTTTATGTTTATCTCTATTCCAATTTTCTCGCAACCGAGGTGACCCAAAACTTTTTTTAATGTGTGTATTTCGCGAGTAAAATTCCATACTGTCAGCTTCGAATTCGTGTATTAATTTTGGAAAGCTTCAATATCATCTTTCCAGCGGCTTGCCAAACTAATGTATCCCAAGCGTGTCAGTAGGTTGGTCAAACACATTCTTATTAGTTAAGAGAGATTGCACGGGTCGGATTAGAAGCGATTCTTGCATATCCTCTGCTGAAAATAGCCTGCCGGTCTGGAAAAATCTGATTTTTCAAAATTCTTTAGCATAATGACATTGCTGTTTACTCTGTCTTGTGTTGCATCAGACCAGTATACGGGCAAGAATGTGTGATGAAATTCACTACCCGTTTGGCATTCTTGGGCGATTGCTCTCATTCTTGTGCCTGGTTCAAATTCTAAGTAGCCACACGTATATTCAAGTTTATAACCAATTGGCCATGGGAGAATTTCGATAAACTTTAAGTTTTCGAACAGTGAGGAAAAGTTGGCAATAAAATGAATTATTCTGGTGAGAGGCCAAATTATTTTCCGCGCTATGTGAGGAATCCGCGCTGTCTTGTTTGCCTAACATACTGCGTTCGCGTAGGCCTATCAGTTCACCAACATGCTACGAATCAGAAATTTCGTCAGGAGTATTAAAACGCAAATTATGACTATTTGCATCACCATATCCGTGATTGATTTTCAGTTCACTGCGATATAACCGATCATCAAGTTCTTATACATCAGACTCCCCTCTTTAAAACGATGAAGAGAAAGGTATTCTTCCTACTCTACAAAGGAAACAGGGTGTGCAACAGAATTTTTTTCCTGCATTGCTAGTCAGTTGGGTTACGGTTACAGAAAGTTCGTCTACCTCTCTGGTAACTGAATTTAACTGCTCTTGGGTAGAAATTCTGTCGCTTTAGCCTTAAGCGATCCACACTCTCTTGAGGACATTGTCTCTGGGTTTCAAACTGACTATCCTGCTGTCTTGACTGGGAAATTTCGGCCGTTTTGTGTTTGACCTTTTTGATTATTTATTACAGTGTTGAACTCCACGCTTAACGTGCTTCATCTAATCCCTGAAGCGCTTAATCTCTTCCCTAACACTTTCTTTAATCTTTCCTTTAAAACTTTTATTGGCTTCCTTAAGCTCTGATAACAGGATCTGCAAAAGATCGTTGTCCATGTCTTTGGCGCTACTACTGGAAAGAGTAGAGACTGGCTCAGTTAGGTCAACAGTTGTGGACGCGGAACCAGTATCCTCGCCTGCAGAACCTGATTGTTCTGAGAAATTGCATCCTACCGACTCAGTTTCCACAGCAGAATCCCCAACTGCTCTTTGTTGTTCCCTGTCTGATACGGAAAAGTTACTCTGGTCAATCCTGTCAGGCACTGTGCTATCTGTCTCATTTAAATCAGTACTATGAGAGGATCCCTGTTCACTCGACACCTTCTCTGTCTACAGAATGCCCAAAAGTTAAATCAGCTGCAGCTCTAGCGTTTCACCTAGCTCTGGTAGCTTTTGACATTTTAATGCAATTATAGTAAAGCACCAAACAAAAAAGAAATCTCTCACACATAGGTCAACACTATACAGGTAACTACTAAAAATTAATATTTAAATTACCACTGAGAAAATTCATTGAACAAAAGCAAATCCAAGCTTCTCGTAATATCATTGTGCAAATGAAATACCTACACTTCAGTAAAGGATACAAAGTAGCATGTACTATAACAAAATCACTGACTGTCTAGCGATATGACTCTTCAAGACTGAGTAAATAAGAATACTTTTAACTTGGAGTATATCTTTAACAATAGCAATGATCAATAGCAAAATAACTTATTCTAAGCACAATATAACACTGTTGTTGTTGTAGTCTTCAGCCCAGAGACTGGTTTGATGCAACTCTCTATGCTACTCTATCCTGAGCAAGATTCTCCATCTCCAAGTAACTACTGCACCCTACATCCTTCTGAATCTGCTTAGTGTATTCGTCTGTTGGTCTCCCAATACTATTTTTACCCTCCACGCTGCCCTCCAATGCTAACTTAGTGATCCCTTGATGCCTCAGAACATGTCCTACGAACCGATTCCTTTTTCTAGTCAAGTTGTGCCACAAACTCCTCTTCTCCCCAATTCTATTCAGTACCTCCTCATTAGTTACGTGATCTACCCATCTAATCTTCAGCTTTCTTCTGTAGCACTACATATCGAAAGCCTGTATTCCCTTCTTGTCTAAACTATTATTCGTCAATGTTTCACATGCATACATGACTACATTCCATACAAATACTTATAGAAAAGACTTCCTGAGACTTAAATCTATAATCGATGTTAACAAATTTCTCTTCTTCAGAAACGTTTTTCTTGCCATTGCCAGTCTACATTTTATATCCTCTCTACTTCGACCATAATCAATTTTGCTTCCCAAATAACAAAACTCATCTACTACTTTAATAGTCTCATTTCCTAATCTAATTACCTCAGTATCACCTGATTTGATTAGACTACACTACATTATCCTTATGTTGCTTTCGTTGATGTTCATCTTATATCATCCTTTGAAGACACTGTCCATTCCGTTCAACTGCTTTCTAGGTCCTTTGCTGTCTCTGGCAGAATATACAATGTCATCGGCCAACTCGAAGATTTTATTTCTTCCCCATGGATTTTAATTCCTACTCCAAATTTTTCTTTTGTTTCCATTACTGCTTGCTTAATATATAGATTGAATAACATCGGGGATAGACCACAAACCCGTCACACTCCCTTCCCAACCACTGCTTCCCTTTCGTGCCCCTCGACTCCTATAACTGCCATCTGGTTTCTGTACAAATTGTAAATAGCGTTTCCCTCCCTGTATTCGACTTCTGCCACCTTCAGAATTTGAAAGAGAATATTCCAGTCAACATTGTTAAAAGCTTTCTCTAAGTCTACAAATGCTAGAAACGTAGGTTTACCTTTCCTTAATCTATCTTCTAAGATAATTTGTAGGGTCAGAATTGCCTCACGTATTCTAACATTTCTACGGAATCCAAACTGATCTTCCCCGAGGTCGGCTTCTACCAGTTTTTCCATTCGTCTGTAAAGAATTCGCTTTAGTATTTTGCAGCTGTGACTTGTTAAATTGATAGTTCGGTAATTTTCACACCTATCAACGCCTGCTTCCTTTGGGATTGGAATTATTATATTATTCTTGAAATCTGAGATAATTTTGCCTGTCTCATACATCTTGCTCACCAGATGGTAGAAGTTTGTCAGGGCTGGGTCTCCCAAGGCTATCAGTAGTTCTAATGGAATGTTGTATACTCCCGGGGCCTTGTTTCGACTTCGGTCTTTCAGTGCTCTGAAATTCTTCAAGCACTATCATATCTCCCATTTCATCTTGACCTACGTCCTCTTCCATTTCTATAATATTGCCCTCGAGTACATCGCCCTTCTACAGTCTCTCTGTAAACTCCTTCCACCTTTCTGCTTACCCTTCTTTGCTTGGAACTGGTTTTTATCTGAGCTCTTGATACCCATACAAATGGTTCTCTTTTTCCAAAGGCCTCTTTAATTTTCCTGTAGGCAATCTCTATCTTACCCCTAGTGATATATGCCTCTACAACCTTACATTTGTCCTCTAGCCATCCCTGCTTAGCCATTTTGCACTTCTTGTCGATCTCATTTTTGAGATGTTTGTATTCCTTTTTGCCTGCTTCATTTACTGCATTTTTATATTTTCTCCTTTCAACAATTAAATTCAATATCTCTTCAGTTACTCAAGAATTTCTACTAGCCCTCGTCTTTTTACCTACTTGATCCTCTGCAGTCTTCACTATTTCATCTCTCAAAGCTACCCATTCTTCTTCTACTGTATTTCTTCCCCCTTTTTTTGTCAATCGTTCCCTAATGCTCTCTCTGAAACTCTCTAAAACCTCTGGTTCTTTCAGTTTATCCAGGATCCATCTCCTTAAATTCCCACCTTTTTGCAGTTTCATCAGTTTGAATCTACAGTTCAGAACCAATAGATTGCGGTCAGAGTCCACATCTGTGCCTGGAAATGTCTTACAATTTAAAACCTGGTTCCTAATTGTGTGTCTTAGCATTATATAATCTATCTGAAACCTTCCAGTGTCTCCAAGCCTCTTCCACGTATACAACCTTCTCTCATTATCATTAAACCAAGTGTTAGCTATGATTAAGTTATGCTCTGTCGAAAATTCTACAAGGTGGGTTCCTCCTTCATTCCTTACCCCCATTCCATATTCACCTGCTGCTTTTCCTTCACTTCCTTCTCCTACTATCGGATTCCAGCCCCCCATGAGTATTAAATTTTCATCTCTCTTCACAGTCTGAATAATTTCTTTTATCTCATCATGCATTTTTGAACCTCTTCGTCATCTACAGAGCTAATGGGCATATAAACTTGTATTACTGTGGCTGACGTGGGCTTTGTGTCTGTCTTGGCTACAATAATGCATTCACTATGCTGTATGTAGCAGCTTACTCGCATTCCTATTTTTTTATTCATTATTAAACCTACTCCTGCGTTATCCCTATTTGATTTTGCATTTATAACCCTGTATTCGCCTGACCAGAAGTCTTGTTCCTCCTGCCACCGAACTACACTAATTTCCACTATATCTAACTTTAACGTATCCATTTCCCTTTTTCAATTTTCTAACCTATCTGCCAGAATAAGGGATATGATATTCCACGCTCCGATGAGTACAATGCCAGTTTTGTTTCTCCTGATAACGACGTCCACCTGTTTAGTCCCCACTCGGCGATCCGAGTAGGAGACTATTTTATCTCCGGAATATTTTAACAAAGAGGACGCCATCATCATTTAACCATACAGTAAAGCTGCATGCCCTCGGAAAAAATTACAGCTGTAGTTTCCCCTTGCTTTCAGCCGTTCGCAGTATCTGAGCATAACAGAGCCGTTTTGGTTAATGTTACAAGGCCAGATCAGTCAATCATCCAGACTGTTGCACCTGCAACTACTGAAAAGGCTGCTGCCACTCTTCAGGAACCACACCTTTGTCTGGCCTCTCAACAATACCCCTCCGCTGTCGTTGCACCTACAGCACGGCCATCGTTGTCGCTGAGGCACGCAAGCCTCCCCACCAACGGCAAGGTCCATGGTTCACTCCAAGTGCATAAAATGAATCTCACTTGCGCTACATTCTGTAGCATTCCAAAAGTGCACAATTGAGAATAAAGTACTTTTCACAAAAGCGGCGTTCAGACTCGCAGAAAATACACAAAACTTAATCCCTCCTCAAACAAAACTTAACTGTTGTTCTTAAAATGTGTTTATTGTATGCCTGTTAATAAACATGCAAAACTAACTGTGTTGCTGTAGCTTTAATTTTTGTATCGAAAATCTTGAAAGTATTTCCTAAGTAAGTGCTTGAAATTTTAATTGTGGTTGCGGAACAAATCCGCAGACTGCCTTATAAATACGTATCCTGGAAGCAAAGGTCGGCAGGTGGAAATTTCTTGCAATACTTAAGTGTCAAGCTGCTACCTGAGAAATGTATAAAAATTAGGTGTCGAAACATGTAAATCTCAGTGCAGGGCAACATAACTGTATGAAAATTGTATGTTGAACGGAAATATATGGAACTCACGCAGCACGACGTGAAATCCAGAACAGCAGGTACATCAAGCAATTTGCCTGCAAGAAAGCAACTCGTTTCAGTGATACTTACATATGCCATGTGTCTGCAAAACAAATGACTTAGATTAAAATGTTGGCCCTGAATACTGCTAATCTTTATCTCAATCTTGTAAACAACGACTGATGAGGACGACTACTTAAACACAGCAAATAAACGCCAAAATTAACACATCTTACTTTCTCGTCAGACTGCGTGAAATTTCACGAGACAACACTTTACTGAAATCTTTTACTGGTATTAATCCACAGAATTGATACTGATATTTGCACAAAAACACTCTGACAATTATTATGCCTTACAACCTTACAGTGGACATGAGATTTGATGGTAATTAAATTTTTTGGCGTACCTGTGTGCATGGAACATTCTTGTGTTCTGACAAACTGTTGCTATTGGGAATGATGTAACTGTCGACACTCAACTTTCATTTGCCATACTTGCGATGTACAATGCTACAAATTTTCATAAAAATGCTTCTCAGCACACAACTCTAACGTACAGTGCGAGTGTGCTAACAGTCATGAATGTAAGTGAAAATAGGGAATTAATCTTAACGACTGATAAAAGAGACAAAGTCTTGAAGTTTAACTACGCTTCATTAAGCCATGACAACACTACACTTCTGCGTAAAGTTCTCACCCCTAGACAAATTAGCAAAATATTTCTTAATAACTCTCTTGTGTGTAACTGCCTTCCTTGACATTTGTTTCAACTATTAGACAAGACCACATATTGCATTATAAAATTCCTAAACCATACGAAATGTTCTAACGATAAGAATTTACACCGTTATATATAAAACTGGATTACCGTGACAGCTGGTTTTATAATTCTTCCACTGATACAGTCTCATCAATATCTTTCCTCAAAATATCTTACTACAAAATCCCTTTTCAAATACTGATGCTTGCACTTTAAGGCAGGTCAGCTTCCATCCTTTGTGGGCTAAGTAATTGTCAGACTGTCCAACACACACTGCTACTCTGTTCAAGAGAAATAACCTTTTCGACCAAAGAATATAATATTACAGAGTTGAGCACATTTATCAGATACGCAATGTCATTAATATTTATGGCCAAAACTAACTGAAAGTTGTCATGGCAAATAGAACAGCCCCACTTTCACTTCAATAAACTGTAACATTTTCATTATATTTTCCCCACTGACAAAAGATTCCCAGGTGGTCCTCCATTCGTTATCTCTGGGAGGCGACTGCGAATGCAGAGGGGACAATGTGAAACAGACTTAGGAACGAACGAAAGGGTACACCCTTCGAATCGGAGTGTACAAAATCTAGTGAACAGACCGGGTAATCCAACATTTCTTAATTCAGATCCTTTACTATTAGCTTTTACTCTCTTAACGAAAGATGCTCTTATCCTTTTTTAACCCAGATTTCCTTACGTCCATTTTATCATCCAGCTGCACTACAAGGCATGTGCATAATATTCACTACTGACACTTTAAAAAGTCCCGAAAATAATTCTTTCGGGATTGTTATTAAATAGTCATTACGTATGGGACTATAACTTCTAGGTTAGGGATTATTTATTTTTTGATCGCCCTTCAAGCGGAAATTTGGTATGTTTACTTTTATATAGAGTGACATAATAATCATTTCGTCTCTCTTTCTCTCTCTCTCTCTCTCTCTCTCTCTCCCTCTCTCTCTCTCTCTCTCTCCTCCTTCCCAATTCAACCTCCAGGACGTACTCACTGCTGCTTTGCAGGCAATTTCATTTATATACAACTATAGTAATGTGAAGTTACAGACGTAGTAAGAATAAATTACGTATTTGGCAGTAGAAGTAGTAAACTGCAATGATTATTATGTCACTCTGTGTGTAAATAAGGATGTCAAAATTCGTCTCAAACATGCAAGCATGACAATATGGGATGTTAACTGTCCTCCCTTAAATATTTTCTTGATATCTTATTTTATTTCGCCTATTATATAAAAGCAACTAAAACATCGAACTCTCTCATATCACTGTACCATAGGTTAATATGAATCATTTGA
Organism: Schistocerca serialis cubense; assembly: GCF_023864345.2. Classification (NCBI taxonomy): domain Eukaryota; kingdom Metazoa; phylum Arthropoda; class Insecta; order Orthoptera; family Acrididae; genus Schistocerca; species Schistocerca serialis. The sequence goes on from NC_064644.1 coordinate 11,385,279, forward strand.
GTCATTTAGTACATGTTAAATAGTTTCAAAGTGTAAGTACAATTGTGAAAGTTATCACCAATGCAGAAGACGAAAGCCTTGTGATCAAATGCACGTAATAGGTTCCAAGGCTTTATATCTTTCATTTCTTTCGCTTTACCTTATTATTCGCGCCTGAGGTATAGCGCGTCTCGTTAAATCTAACATCTGTTTCCTTCTGTCACCGTTAATAAGAAACATAAGAAGATGTAACTGCAAGTATCTCCATACAGTCCTTGAAAACGAAGTTGTACCTTCGAAACGCATTGGACAGCAGTTGGAAAATATAAAAAAAATTATGTCTGACAACATAATATTTTTACTTAATAATCCATGACGTTGAATTATTTACAGCATATTTATTGCACCTGTAAGCAGATAACCTCTTCTGGGACAGCAAATAGTGTCGTAACACTAGTGGCCTAGGTCAAGAGCGACAGGCAGGCAGCTGGCGTTAGACTAGTAGAGAAAGGCCGCAGCACTGTTAGAATGCACCTAATGTGGAAATTCACTCCACTTTTTGTAAGAGCAGGTGTCCAGTTACTCTTAAATCACACGACAGCTCCATTAAGACCTGTCATCTATGGCACCGATGAGGTACTGTCACTGCTAGGCAAAAGCAAAGAAATTACTATTATTTATGTGATTCATTCAACCTTTCGCACCGCACGGTATTTACCGATACTGCACTTGACTGACAAAACAAATAAATTATCGTCTCATTAGGGATTAACAGAGATTATGACCGATCTGTCCGACTTATGGCTTATCTAAGGATTAACTGAGCCGTTGTCTTCGTTACGTATGCAAGCAGTTATCTGCTTCGTGCTGGGACACACCCATTCCAAACAGCTTTAGAAATCGTATCAAAGTCTTAAGGTATGTTTCTTGTTCCTTTCACGTGGGGTACTGTTTTTCTCAAACGAGGAGCTGAAAACATACTAGTCATCTAGAACAATAAATTTTAATCGTCTGTTGGCTAATCCCCTTAAGATTTGCATTGAAGAGATAAGCAGGGAGATTTTCAGTTAGACCCCGGTCTCCGTTATCATTTGAGCTCACGCATGTATATAAACACGCGTGCTGTGTAGAACTGTTATCGCAGTCATCCAGGCGAAGGGACCTGAAGATGAGGCGAACTCTGGTACCTGTGGTGGTGGCAACCCTGCTCTGCCTGGCGCAGGGGGTGCCCCTGAAGACATCCGGCAGACCTGCCAACCGGTTCCCAGACGGTTTCTACCTGGGCGCCGCCACCGCTGCATACCAGATAGAGGGCGCTTGGAACGAGGATGGTGAGTAGCTGCCACTGAAGCACCTATCGTGGCGCCGTGTTACGTCCATCACTGTCGTCCCACAAGAAATCACGAACCTGACTGCAGTTCGTCAAGACATGCTGACCAGACAGGTTGATTCCGTGATGATGCTTCAAACTTCCACGGATGATGAAGGGTAAATGTAGCAATTTGAGGTAAGGGACCCTAGTCCGGAAACGACCGAGTGGAAAAGTATAAGCGAAAATCCGCTCACACTCCGCCTTAGCCTCGCGTATAACATAAACTAAGAGCGCCAACTTCCAAACTCCGATCACGATGTACAGAATTCTCGCTTAGTACCGTCCACTACCTTCAGATAATTTCCCCCATTGAATCATTGCACAAAGTTCTGTTGTACCGCAATAGCCCTGCTATAGTTAGAACAGTGTCACAGACCGTGAGAGTCCTTGAGATTCCTTGCCAACAGATTCTCTTTGGAGGGCGCCTCGTACACAGCACCTCTCATATGAATCCTCGAGAAGAAATCTCATGGGATGAGATCAGGACTGACACAAAACTTTCTCTGCATACCCCCTTTTCCAGCAGGCGAACTACTTTCGTTTGGCCACAACTGTTGATTCTTGGTTTCTCGGCGAGGTGGCACATCAAACTAGATCACATGAAATAAAAATTAACTTTATTACGTAAATGAATAAAATATTTACTTAGCTTTGACATACTTCTACTGAACAATGTGCGACTGTCATGGACTAGTAAAAATCACTTGATGTACTTACTAACAAACTGTTCTCCCAAAGTACAAGTGTATGTCCATATGAAACTTCACGAACACTATCATACTCGATGTTGATGACTGCTGAAGCTGACGTCTCGAACTGGGGAGACCTTTTGATAGCATGAAACTAATCTCAGAACGATGTCGCTGCAGGACGTATGGGGGAGGTGTGGTCTTTTGAAGTGCCTCTCATACGGTGTTGCGTATTGCAGCAAGCCGTCGCTAGGGTCTGTGGTATTGACTCGCGTTGCTGACTCTGGTGCGGCAATGCGATGTCTATACGATACCGTGGGAACGAAACCCATTGGCGAATAATAAGAGGGATACGTTCCAGGAACCTGGGTAGAATGTCTCTGATAAACACTGTATACAGTTGTACATTTCAGCATAGAGGAAGAAGAAATGGTCTTAGTACGTAATCATTAACTGTGTGTGCTTACAATTTAACTGATAATCTGTGCTGATGCCTCTTCACAGCTGTAGCGTGGGCTTCCTCATCGACCTAAACATTACTATTGCGACTATTTAGCGTTCTGTCTACGGTGAAACAGGTTTCATCCGTGAAAAGTCCGTATGCAGGGAAAGGAGGATCGACGTAGGGCTCTGCAATAACTATTGGATGAACAGAACACGTGGTAAGCACCTCTACACCTAAGTACTCTTCGAGAGTGTCTACCCTACAACTTAGCAGTAGTTTTGGTGCTTGATCTGTATTCAGTTTATGATCGGCTACCCACTGGGCCATTTTATCACTAAATCTGAGGGGGTTGCGATGGGGAGTCTCCCTTGTTAGTGTCGGTATATGTGTTACGCAGTTAGAGGTATAAGAACGATTTTCGCTTATAAATTTCAAGTCGGTCGTTTCCAGACCAGGTCCCCTTAGGTCAAATTGATACATCACCGCTAAAAGTTAGTAACAGCAAAGAATCTACCTATGTACAGCGTTGGGGTACCTAAACATAATAAGTTTAAGCTCAAAGTTTTAATTTATCCTTCACAAATGTTCAATGTGGCCTTCACTGGACGTAAGAAAACATCCAGAGGACAGTGAAATTCTCCCACACTTTTTCGAGTGTGCTTGGAGTTCCACTATTCAGCGCTGTTGATGTCTGGCATCGCAATTTATCCAAGATGTTTGAAGGGGATGCACATGGATGGAATCTTTCGCAAATTCCCACAAAAAGCCACTTACCGTGAGATCAACGACTTTGGAGGCTAATGGTGCAATGCTACATCCGTGCGCTCCTTACGGTCGATACCTAGTCGATGTAGCATCGTGATGAGCTGCTCTTTTGCAGTTGTTAAAATATTATGCTCTATTATGCCAGGGTCCAAAGCGTTTTTTCGTGGAAAATACAAACGCTTCGTCCCCATCCGCGAAGGACATCTTCAGTGGGAAGTAGGGGAAGGGGGCGGGATCTGGTTCACGTCCTGGTTCCCTCCTCACTGTAGTAACAGTTTCCACTTGCTGCCGCACAGAGGCGTGACGTCTTTGCAAAAGTGGAGCGCGATTAGCCATTGACCGTAACTGTGATCCGTTATTGCAGTCGTTCCACAGTAGAAGAGAGATGCACGTCTTCTTCAGCATCGAATTACAGATACCAATCCGTTTTACACTTTCTTTCCCTGCATACCTTGCTGAATTAGCACTCTGGGAAGGACAGATACAGTAGAGAAATAGCTTATCCATAGTCTAGGGGATGTTCGCACAGTGAATTTTACTACGTAGAGGTGAATGTGAACTTTTTTAAAGCATCCTGATGGAATAAAACTGGTGCTGGACTGGGACTTGAAACCAAGTCCTTGCTTAGAGGCCAGTTCGAATACACGTTAGGTACATCTTTAACTTTCCTGAAAGTTTTCCATTAACGGTGCTGTCGTATTCCTATACAGAAAGACCTTCAGCTTTGATTAATTTCCTTAGACACACTTTCTAAAAATCAGAGTCGTCTGCAGCATTCGGAAGAGTGGGAGGAGGTATTGGAAGACATAATCTTTCAGCTGAGCTGTGAGGATGCAGAACGAGTTGCTGGGTTGCCAGAATTGTGTCACCAAAGGTAGGGGATTTGTGTCCCAGACGGACAGATAGACTGTCTGATCAGAATTATCTGCACGCCACTGTGTGATGCGGAATTGCCTGCTAGACGTCACGAGAGCGGATCTGTCAGTATAAAAGTTGGCGAGTGGTACTGTGTCGCCAGCCGGGGTGGCCGAGCGGATCTAGGCGCTACGGTCTGGAGCCGCGAGAACGCTACGGTCGCAGGTTCGAATCCTGCCTCGGGCATGGATGTGTGTGATGTCCTTAGGTTAGTTAGGTTTAAGTAGTTCTACGTTGTAGGGGACTGATGACCTCAGATGTTAAGTCCCATAGTGTTCAGAGCCATTTGAACCATTTTTGCATCAGCATGGAAATGCACGCAGTTATAAAGCAGCACCAGTGAGAGAATGGCCTGTGGACAATAACATTACTGAAATGGACTAGCCTGGCCAGATGACTTAGAATGTCGACTTCTCTCCAGACCACAGCTTCCATCATCACTCTTGCTTGGATTCTTGAGGAAAAATACGCTGCCATTTCTCGACAGGAATGCAGACACTTCGTTGAAAGTGTCCGCAACAGTGTTTAGGAGGAGGGGTTGCTACTGAGGTGGGCATTTACTGCTATGGAAACTGATCAACCTTTGCAACTTGACTGGAAGAGGTGTCTTGTTGTTCACACCTAGCGTCCTGGGTATTCGATCCTCTGTGCTATCACAGATTATACCCACCTATCCAAATTTGTACTCTTAAAGGCAGAGCGAGCGATGGGTCACAGTTCTTCTCTACCGTGCCAATGTAGGACACACAGAAGTTATCAGTGTCCAACAACCTGGTGTCTTGATGACGATGATTTCCCGATGCAGAAGCGGCACGTTGGGTACAGTGTCCGTTTCTCTTGAGTCAGTTAGCTGCATGTTCCATACATCATTTGAACTCTTTTTTTATCTACATGATGTGGAACGAGTCAGTTGATAGAATACGTATGTTTGAGTATCATTAACAATAATGATGTGAGGCTGTAATGAATGTTATTTACGACTGGGCTAACGCTCCCAGACTATCCAATGATAAGTTCAGTTTAAAGTCCAGAGATGTGAACAGATAAGTTCAGTTTAAAGTCCAGAGATGTGAACAAGTTTAACCAAACCTCCCATATTCGACTCCAACCGTCACAATCCGAAACATTTCATTCGACTCTCAATGTTGGCGCGCCAGACACACATGAAGTGCTTCGTCTGTATTTCATCACTATATGACTGATATAAAAATAATGAGAAGAATTTGAGAGTCGCAGTGATGGTTGTCAATCAGATTAGAATTTAGATAGGAAAGAATGTTAATAAATGAAAGTCGTCCATATCCCACTCCATCACTTACGTCTTATGAGCTAAAAACAACTTTTCTAACTACTAAGCAGGCGTGAGAGCGAACGCTATGCCTCACAGAGCCGGTAACGTCACAGGTTCAAGCTGTCATAAAGCCAAAGGGTGGACACACCCCATGTTAGTGTCTGCTGGTACGTGTCCTGATACTTTTGATCAGATAGGGTAGTTACGATGTGTCAGAAACGGCTGCTGCAGTACGTTCTCCCCTGCAGATCGAAATGCACACTAGACACTTGCCTATGTTATTTTCCAGGTCACTGAATAACGTCAAGCCTCTTCTAGAGTTGTGTTACTATCATAACAATGATGAATCGCTTGGGCTATTGTATCTAACCCATTGTGCCCTAAATCATGCTTAGATACAGACAACAGTGAGTTAGTGGTTTGGGACTGTGGATACAGTAAAGGCAGAGAGAGCTGGTGGAAACCGGTCGACTATATGGTATACGGATGGGGCAAGTGAGGTATTTTTAAAGGGCAACGGTCATGCTGGTTGGTTAATGGTAGACGTGTTGTGTTTCAGGCAAGGGAGAGAGCATCTGGGACCACATGCTGCACGCACAGCCCAACCTGACTGCAGACGGCCAGAACGGTGACGTGGCGGCCGACTCGTACCACAAGTACAAGGAGGACGTGCAGTTGCTCGTCGGAATCAACGTGAGTATCGAGGCTGACTGGTGAACATGTGGCATCTAACTCATGTTCGATGACAGGTGGTTTGTGGCGAGCCTTTAATGGGACGGTGCCTATCCAAACATTTCTCAAAACTACGAAACATGAAAGCCGCATTGCTTTATTAGCTGATGTGGTCATGTTGCCGTTTCTTTTTCTTTTCTTTTTCTATGACTTTCGACCAAAAAGAATCGAAAATCATTTTCAGAACTAGTTGATTGTACGTTTTCAGCTAAACACCGTGTAGCAATACCACGTAGATAAACTTTGAGGGACAGCAGAGCGTGCTTTGACGAAAAATTTCAGGATCATAGACAACGTCCGGAAAAGTAATTCAGCGATGCCACGCAGCGTCCAAATTGCACCCAGCGTCAAGCTTTTGCCTCCGACCATTCCTTCGGGAGCAGAGTACACGGAGTAGCGGTACCTGCGATGTTGCAAAGTGCCGTTATTGTGCTCCTTACTTATCGCTGGCTTCTGGAAATTTCGTAGCTGAGCGCGCCTTCCTCTAAGGGGGCACAGTCTTGCTGTTGTATGGCAACAATAGTCCGCCTCCGTAGCGTTACCGTCTGCCTCGCAGGGGCCCGGGTGTTGTGAGTCCTTCATCATTTTCATCATCATTGCCCCGCAAGTCGCCGAAGTGGCGTCAACTAAAAGGGACTTGCAGTACGTCGGCCGAACTCCCCCGAATATCGCCTCCCAGTCAACAATGCTTAATATTTGTGACGTCATGCCAGATCCTCTTATTTTACTTCCATGTCTATTCAGCTAATAACGTTCGACTTCTGCATGAAGGTATAGCACCAAACAGGTTTCGATTTTGATAAAAAAAATACCAGCCTATTGGGAACTAGTCGTTCTGTTTGTAGTCTAAAATGTAGAGGAATCACATTTCATTCGTAAGAAGGCTCGCTCAAGCGATGTTTTCTTTTGTATATTTGAATTTTGGTTCCATCGTTTTCCTTAAGTGTAGCGATTCTATTTCGGAAATTTGATTTAGATTTTCCGTCAGTTCACTCAAAGATTGCCCTTGTTGAACGTTGTGAGAAGGAAATACTGCAAACCGTCTAAGCATAGCAAAATACTTTCTCAGCAGTCTAGGGAAGAGGACATACACGGAACATCAGTTCCGTCATTCCATATTAAGCGAAATGCTGGAGTGCGAAAGAAGTCTCTTCGTATCACATACTTCGCGTCTTGATTATCCGAAACACGCAACAAAAGAGAGTTACTTTAACGAGGAGAAATGCGTCGGTGTAAGTCGAGCAAATATGCCTTTAAGACCAGAAAAACGTCTGAAAATACCTTTCTGAGAGAGTGTTATTCACAAAAGCAATGTAATATTTAGTATTTAAAATAACTGTTGAACACGGCAGAAATTAAGAACAATAAGTACATGTTAACAGTAGACTACTAATGTTGAGGGGCTACTAATATGGCAGCGCCGGTTTCAAAGCAACGTATAACGAAAGTCTGTAGCGCCTCCTCTCCTTATTACAGGTATACCTCTATGAACTTCTCTGGCCTACGACCTCTCTGCCTACCCACGGAACCAAAGATCTTTCGTTTACGAACCCCAGCGCAATGTGGAGGGAATCTGAAGGCCGTTAACTGACTGATATACTACTGCTATATAGTAAAGGCATAAAAGTGCGGGATAAACGTGCTTAGAGATACCAAAAAATTCTTATGTTCATACAAACTTTTAGAAACAACTGGAGAGTTAATCTTTCATCTTATGAAAGGAGTCTCCAGACGCGTTTCAATCCTACCAAAAGGGGCCCTAACTACGCACTACACCAAATAAGCGCACTTTGATGTTCTTCTTTTCATTTTGTATCTTTTACCTTCTTCGATTTCGTATGCAACTAGCTGTGTACTACAGCTGTGATTTATCTGTACCTGCAGGCGAACGTGTACCGGTTCTCTCTGAGCTGGCCTCGTATCCTCCCCACTGGAGACACGGACAACATCAACCAGGCGGGTATCGACTACTACAACAACCTCATCAACGAGCTGCTGGCCAACGGGATCGAACCTATGGTGAGTGCACTACCAGATAAGACCGGCGAGCACCACTTTGCAAACTGATGTCAAAAGTTACATAAATTATGTCTCGTTCTCTCGCCCCCTCGTCTGACAACGAGTAATTAGGAGGCAATACCTACCTTTTTCATTCAGTGAATACCGAAAGAAAAGTGTATGGTGAGTATTACACGCTGGCGAGCACTATTTTTCAAACACAAATGCTGACCACTTAACGTCTGCGTCGGTACCTCGGCTCCTCATCTGACAGAGTGTAATCAGCAGATGTCAACAGCGCACTGTTTCACGAGCTTCGCGTCAGAACACTTGTCCGTCAGCGAATCCAGAAAGAAAAATTGAAACGGTTCGTACCTGCACGAGTGCCGGACGATCTACATTAATTTATCCATTTTACTGGTCGTGGACCGCCATCATTGGGGATTATATTAAAGAAACACAACAACCAGCAATTTATTATCTATTAATACGCGCGTTGCAGATTGGATATTTTGTTTATTTCGTATAGTTGTATATTTTCTTTATCCACTACACTTCGCGAGTTGTGCGTTTACAATCGCAAAGTGTACTAATTAAACAAAATTGTTATTTTTATTTACAATATACAACTCACGAAGTGTACTAGATAAACAAAATTGCTACATTCTTGAAGAAGTGGGAACCAGGTGAGTTCTTACATTTTGGAAGCCTGAATGTGGAGCTACTAACCACTTACAAATGTAATATATGTGTATAGAGCGATAACTGTTCAGAAAATATGAAGAATAGAATGATCCAGTTTTTATACGTTTGTCTTGTCGCTAATGGTGCCTTTAAGGCCGTGGTACAAGTTTCTGTTGTCAGGAAACAGCTTCCCTGCATCAGGTTGCAATTATGCCCCAATCGAGAAACGTGCAGAATGGTCTTAAATCATCTTGATGCTACGAGCTCTTAGATATGGCAGGACAAAGCCTTTTCGTTTTTTGTATTAGGTCTACATCTTTGCTTCTGCCAATTTTTCTCGAAGCTTTTTGTACAAAACACGCTACGAATTTGCGATTCAAAGTATTGGACATCGCTGGGCACTACTCTCTACCATCTTTCGGGCAGCAAATGAACCGCGTGGCGGAAGAACCGGGCATCTTTTCAAGAGATGCATGAATCGATTCAATTTTGAACTTGTCCATGTGATCGGAACTGCTGGTCAGCTAGGTCGTGAGGACTGGTCGAAAAAAGAGGTAATGAGGTGGAGCAATGTCTGGAGAATACGATGTGTAGGGTAGGACGTATCGGTTAAACATTTTTGATATGGTATCCAGCATTGTCCAGCTGAAAATCTCCTTTTCATATCTATCGCTGTATTGTGCTAGTTTGTGTTTCAGTGCTCGGCCGAAATGCTTTCGACAGTGATCTCCTGTGATAGTTGCCGTCGGTTTCAGTAGCTTCGAAAACCCTTTCTCTTCCGCCACTATGCCGGTATTCGACGTCAAAATCACCCCTCCTGGAGCTTTGAAACCATTCTGTGAATGTTCTTTCACTAATAAATGCCTCGCCTTAGGTCTTACTAAGCATTTTATCAGGCTCAGCCGCAAATTTCTTCATGATAAAGCAGAAAATTAAAACTTCCCGCAAATGACGAGACTTAAGCTGATATGTTGACGTATTCAATCGAGAATAACTTTATGCTGCAATTACAAATCGACTAATATTTTTACGGCGTTGTGTTTACAAATGCCTAAGCGTATTGTATGACACTTACGACCTACCGCTGTACCACCACTTGCCGTTACTGCCATCCATTGCAAAACGGAGGAAGCAAAGTTGTAGACTAATAGTTTCTCAAGAAAATAACATAGACTCTTAGAGGCGTGCTGTCAGTAGGCATCTTTGCGATCGTAGAATACGTTACACCAGTCGATTGTTACAAGAAAAGCTACTTTAGTGACCTCCTTGACTGAGAGAAGGACTTTATTCCGAAACGAGTAATGACTGTGCAGAGCTTGAGATCAGCAAAGTTTTTTTCTACTTACCTTCTGAACTATCACTGACTCAATCAGAGGAATAGGGCATCCGTAGATGCTTGAATTTTTTTAGCGAATAAACAAAGAATTTTATAACAGTATTTTAAATGCTTAATGACTCATGTAAGAACTGGCTTGGATCATACAGAACAATTGAAGGTGGGGCATACGTCTTTTACTTGTTTAAAAAATTCTGAAAAATCCGTTTGATCTGGTTTCCTCGAAACTGGTGTTATACCTGAACATTTTCATTATTGCGAACTGGTAACGAAAGAGCAAATAAAGAATTTCTTTAAATTACTACCGCTACACAGTTTTCTCGGCCTCCTGAAGAAAAAAGAAATGTTTCTGGGACTTAGCTCAATTAGCGTATCCTCCCTACAAATGTTAACCAGAATTCGGTGTAGCATATCTCTCTCTGACCCAACTCTGTGTTGACGACACGCACTGCATCAACTGCGGCAGTGGTTCCCGCTCGTCTCGTGTAATTTTTTTTCTCTCCAACTTTACTACTGGACATTAAACATGGCCGCATCTGTCCACAGATCACGCTGTACCACTGGGACCTGCCTCAGGAGCTGCAGAAACTTGGCGGCTGGCCCAACATCGAGCTGGCAGACTACTTCGTCGAGTACGCTCGCATCGCCTTCGAGAACTTCGGAGACCGGGTGAGTTGCTTTCGCCTCCCTCTCTGCGTCGGTTACAGAACTACTGCTATCTGAAAACTCCGCCGCCAAAAATTTTCTTGGTGCTAGGTAAACTGCCACGGAGAATATTTTTGTCGTCTTATGCAGTCTCGTGTTTGCATAGTCTTATCCGTTTCGGCAGCAACTTCGCAAGACAGTAACTGTCATGGTGGAATATTACGTATTAATTAGATTTCTTTATACGGTGATCAATTAAGCGTACCGAGTACATTCACGCTTAGCTGGGACGGTGCACTTTTTCTTCCGCGGGAGGTTATCTTTGAGCCGCGACACGTCTAGTGTTGGTGTGGGCATTGAGGTCTGCAAAGACATTTTGCGAAACTCACTCGTTATTTTCCTCCATGAGATACAGAGCACTGTAAACAACGAGGCTAAAAAAAAAAGGCGACAGCACGAAATCACCGGGTATTGGACCAGATTTGCGATTGGGTACAAGTCTTCCTTGCCGGTTGAACTCAGCACTCCGCTCTTAACAGAACGAAATCGACAGATATAATGGAAGTTTTCGGAGTACCCCAAGAAAGTATGACAGGATCGCTACTGTTTTCAAGTTATGCAGATGAGTAGGTAGGAAAAGACGGAAAGTCTTTAAGATTGTTCATAGGTGATGCAGGTGCCTGTAGGAAAGTAGCAACGCCAGAAGACAGTATCGTCTTCCTAACTACCTGCAGAAGGTTGATGAATGGTACATGGACTGGCAGTTGACCCTGGAATAAATAAATGTAACACATTGCTGATACTTAGTTAAAGGAAGCCACTACTGTACGATTAGACTATTGATGACAAGTTGTTGGAAACAGTATCTACTGCAAAGTATCTAGGAACAATTATCCACAGCGACCTTAAGTGGAATAACAATATGAAACATATAGTAGAAAAAACAGATGTCATACTGAGATTCAAATGAAGAATCTTAAGGAAACCTAAAACATCCATGAAGGAAATGGCTTATAAGGCACTTGTTCTATCGATTACTGAATACTGTTCATGAATAGGGGATCCTTAACACGTAGAACTGATGGAAGAGATAGAGAAGATCCATCGAAGGGCGGCGCGTTCCGTCACGTGATGGTTTGGTTGGTGACAAAGCGTTACCGAGAAGCTCAAGAATGTCCTTTCATTGGCAGAGGTTATACGAGAGGCGTTGTGCATCACGGAGAGGTTTACTACTGAAATTTCGTGAGAGCGCTTCCCACGAGAGTCGGGCAGCATGTTGTTCACTCTCACAGACATCTCGTGAAATGACCACAATGAGAACATTCGAGAAATTAGAACTCATACAGTGCCTTACCAATAAGCATTCTTCCCATGCGCCATTTACGAGTGGAACAAGGAAGAGAGCATCAGTTAGTGGTACCAGAAGTACCCTCCACCACACATCGCTATCTGATTCGCAGAGTATGATGAGAATGCAGACGTAGATGGTTTGGAGTGGAAAGTTTGTGCTAACATAGAGGGCACAGAGTGATTTCATAGAGAATGGGGGATGTACAGAGGGTTTAAAATTCTGTGTATCAAACGTCTAGAGATTACAAATCATGTCCTGGAGAACAATGTCTGTTAGACAAAAAATGTTCGCTTATGCTTCCCGGTGACACCGGGCGTCTTTTGTAATTGGTTATGCCCCTGAAGGGGGCAGAGCATGGGCATCCTGCGGTTTTCCTACGTAATGTGTGTTGCCTGTCATCCAGTCTTCCACTCTATGTGAGACAGGGAAGGCCGAGCTTCTGCGCTGTACAGCAAGTTTAAAGGATCACGTTTTCGAAACCCTGTAATTGCCTTCTGTTTCAAATTTGGCTCAAAGGTAGAGCAGCGCAGGACCTCCCTCTGTAATGGTGCAAAAGCGTGGCGCCCTGCGATATCACCCTCGGATTCGACGACGCTTCAAACAGCCAGGTCTAGACACATGCGATGAAAAGACACCTGTGCAGGAAGTCATGTGAGCTGTAAGGTGGGTTAATGATGCCACATTGGCACCAAAGTTCACCTCAATTCTACTCAACGCAATCGTGGTCGTGTTACACGAGCTCCTCTCATCCACATTTCACCCTTCTTTTGATTCTCTACGATGGAGGTCAGAACTGTGCCACGCAGCATTGAAATCCTATGGTTTTCTTATGGGTGGCCGAGGAAACACTTCAAACGCACCGCTGCTCAGAATCGGCACAAAAAACCCTCAGGAGGTCGCGTAGAGTGCGTCAATGAAACCAGCCCTTTCTCTGCGGCATTGATTCTCATATTAAAACGATAGTGTCCAGTAAGATGAGCAACAGGACGCCTTGTTCGACAATTTTAGACACTGTTGACACCGTCAGACGTTTCAGCTCTTCTTTACAGACATGAAGGGGGGGGGGGTGCATCTACATTGAACGTGATTGCACCCCCTTTGAAGTGCAGCACGTCAGCACGTTTTGCTCTAGTGTTCTGCTTGGAGCCACTAGGAACCATTCGTAACCATTCAGCGAAATTGTAACGTGACCTGAAGCAGCAAAGGGTAGTTATGCTTTATCAGCCCTTCTGTCTAGCGCTCTCTTGTGGCGTGATCACAACCTTAACATATGTGTGAATAAAACAACACAGGGTCCCTCTAACACCTCCAAGTTTGGCGACACCCTCGGTGGCACCCATGCGACATTTTTGCGCGCGTAACGAATGTATCTACCAAAAACTTAACACCAATTCAGTCTACCGAAGTCTCTGCCGTCTGAAGATAGGTAAACCATAGCCAAGGAGTGTCGAAAGGGTTGTCTATCTCCCATGCGCTAGAGCAGTCACTAGTCTGATTTGGAGTCGACATTTCTGAAAGTACAGAATAACCTGTTAAATGAGGGTTGTGGGTGGCACTGTGGGTTCCCGAACGGGGGGTCTCAGGGGGACTGTTTGCCGTTTTATTTACGCACATATTAATGTTGCACTCCCATGTGATCACGCCAAAGGTGGACGGACAGCGGAAGGGGGTATATTCGCAGATTCTAGTCTATAGTTACAGCGACAAACTGCAGATGGAACTGTGACTCCAGTGTATCAGGTGTAATGGAAACACATGACGCTACGATTTGTCCACATAGCTCGTTTATTGTATGGTGTTTTTGTCGATCCACTTTATCTCTGACGGTCCTCCATGGGTACTCGTCCTTAAGTGTTAAATAAGGAGAGCGACCTCATAGCGATTAGGATCTCCTTGATCTATACGCTTTTCAGGTGGCGCCATTCATGTACAATATGATATGGCAATAGTAGTAGAAGATCTACCTTATTGCATATAAAACATTTTATCTCCATATAGGATTTGGGTGGCAGGTGAAGTCCTCGTCTGAAGTATAACGAGGTACGCCTGACCAGTTATCGTACCCTCGAAGAAGAGGAAGAAGCACATGAAACCACGCAAAGACAAACCACACCACACATTGTGCCCTGGTGGATTCACTACCTTGTCCACAACAACATTAGGAAATCAAGGAGCGCAGTAGACACAATTGTGGCTCTTCACAGTACCGTTAAATCTTAACTGCGCCTCGTCAGACTTCACTACTTTCCCTGTATTCTGTACCTCACTCTTAGCCGTCTTTGTTCATCGCTTACAGCAGTCCCGGAAAGTACTCCGTCTATTTTGAACCCTTCAGAATGCAGCTTAGCACTTGACAGGTTTACCCCACTTTCGCCTGTTCCCAGATCCACACATTTTTGTGCTGAGTGGACGAAATGTTGCAATACCACAGCTATGGAGGCTTCAGCTGTCCCTCTTTGTGGTCGGCCGAATCTTGCCCTCTGCACATATTTAACAGTTCCATTGGCTTAGAACTTATCACAAACGTAGTTCCTGAATGTTCTGCTATTTTCAGTATCGTTTTAATACAGTCTTTAATTTCACTAATGACAGTCCACTCAGCCCATGATACCTACTCGATCGACTTCCACTGTACTGGTTCGCCGTGGCACCTTATCATACGCGCATACAGGACGCGATCCAGTTGCACACCGAATTCAGTAGTTCCACTACAAGAGGTGAGTAACTAAGTCATTCTGTTTCGAAGCCATTGCACTACAAACAGTGTGAACATATTTTAAGCCTTGTGTATTGTAAACAGTAATGGTCCGACAAGACTCCCTTGGGACGCTTCTAAAGTTTCTTCCATATCTATAAGTTTAGCCCTTCGTTGACGGCTCTCTACAGCCTACATGGAAGTCTCGAATCCAGTTGGGTTGGGTTGGTGGCAAGCTAGTACACTATTGTTTGGGAAACGACAATGCGGAATTGCATGGAATGACGTTCTTTTTTTCCACAGGTGAAGCTGTGGCTGACCTTCAACGAGCCCAACATGTTCTCCAAGGGCTACTCGACAGCCACGTCGTTCGCTCCTGGTGCCAACTCCTCAGGCATTGCTGACTACCTGATGGCAAAGACGATCCTGGTGGCGCATGCGCGCGTCTACCGACTCTACGACCTGAGTTTCCGCCTCAAGCAGAAAGGTTAGCGCCACAGCCACTCTCTCCATCAGTTACTGGCTTCTCTTCCGTAACTCGAAGTCTTTTAGCACACTTAGTGCAAAAGTACTTTGAAAAACAGCTGTTCTTTGAGCAAGGTGAGGAAGTTAAGCCGGCCGGAGAGGTCGTGCGGTTCTAGGCGCTACAGTCTGGAGCCGAGCGACCGCTACGGTCGCAGGTTCGAATCCTGTCTCGGGCATGGATGTGTTTGATGTCCTTAGGTTAGTTAGGTTTAATTAGTTCTAAGTTCTAGGCGACTGATGACCTCAGAAGTTAAGTCGCATAGTGCTCAGAGACATTTTTTTGAAGAAGTTAAGAAGGTATTTGGAGTACAGACTTGTAGTTTATAAAATTTTAAGGTTAGCCAATGACACTGTAATTCCATCAGAGATAGTAAGGCCCTTGGAAAATCGGTTGAACCGAGTGGATTCTATGTTGAAAGGATATCATAGATAAATTCTGCCACGAGCTGTGGTGCACGAAGTGCGGCGTAGTGGCCAGCATCGATCTCTGGCTTGCTACGTGTTGCAAATTCAAACCTGACCATCAGCATTTATCCGCTATTTATTATTCATCATTTCTGAAAGTTCTTGAAATATCTTATGTTTGCAATGTTTGTGAATTCTAGAATATTCGATGTCTGCATAAATAACTGCACTCTCTCTCCAGGAGTTCAGTTGCGTTCTGGCTGCTCGTTGGTATTCCTAATACACGGGCTTTCAGTTTCAAGTGTTGTATTCCGTTGACGATTTTGCATTCGGATTTGGACTTGATTGTGGTTACAGCGTGAGAATGTTTGGTGGAGACGCCAGGTATTTAATAGCATCTACATCACTGTGGTTCCAATTCGGCAAAGTAAAAGCCATTGAGGCAGAGGAACCGGACTTCAAGCAGTATGTCATTCCCATGGTACATATATTCAAGAGATCAATGGATTCCAAGCCAACAGAAAGTCAGCGGCGCATCAACCACCCATGAGTGTTCTCTGGAGGTGTTGGTCAGGAAGCGATGAAATGGCTGAAAGCATTCGATCGAGTCGCCTAATACAATAGGCAGGAAGACATGATGAATCTGACAAAAGTGTACTTTTTCTAGGACGGCACAGGATATTTTTGCGTCGACTACTGACGACTGAACAAAATTACGAAGAAAGACGGCTATCCACTGCCACACATTGATGACCAAGCTAGGACATGCAGACATGCTAGTGGCAAATCATGATTGACTGGAAGAAAATTGCCTCCATAACTCCTGCCGGCCTCTATGCCGTTTGGACTGTCTAAAACTTCAACCACTTTCTAAAGTCTGATGGGCAAACTGTATGTACAACTCGAGTGGACGACGTGTCTTTGCTATCTGGATGACACTGTCGTTTATTTGGAGACATTTGAAGAACGTTTAAGCCACGTGACATCAGTACTGAAGTGTGTACGACATGCAGGTCTCTGCCTTCTGAATTCCAAAAAGTGCCTCTTCGCTGCCCAAGAAATAAGAAATCTTGGGACTTCTAGCGAATGGCTATGGAGACCATTCCAGTCCAAAAAAAAATGAGAGCACTCACACATTTTGCGACGAAGGAAAAGCGAAGATAATGGAATGTACACGAATTAAATCTGACAATACTGTGGGAATTAGAGTAGCTAATGAGCCTTTAAAAGTAGTAGATGAGTTGCGCAAATTTGGTACTGAAATAAATGACGATAGCTGAAACAGACAGGATGCAAAATGCTGACTGTCAATAGCAAGAAAGTGTTTCTGGAAAACAGATACTTGTTAACATCAGATATAGATTTAAGTGTTAGGAAATTTCTTCTAAAGCTGTTTATAGGGAGTGTATCCTTGTACCGAAATGGAACGTGAACGATAAACAGTCCGGCAAGGACAGATTGAAAGCTCTGAAGATATGGTGCTCTGTGAGAATACTGAGAATGGATTGATTGGATAAGTCATGAGGATGCTATGAACCAAATTGGGGAGAAAAAGAAAATTATGGGTCAACTTGACTAAAAGAAGGGACCAGTGGATAGAACATGTTGAGCTACCACGGAATCGTTTGTTTGATTGTAGAAGGAAGAGTGGAAGATAAAATTTAGAGGGAGATCAAGCCTCTCTACAGTAAGCAGGTTGGAATGCATGTAGACTGCAATGGCTACACGGAGGTTTAGCGGCTTGGGCAGCCTAGAGTAGGGTGGAGAACTGCATCAAACCACTATCTGCACTGAAGGTTACCTCACCACCATGTTTGGTGAAATGTATTTCGTATGCGGGTATTCTTACTCAATATCAACAGTCCTTACATGTCTCATTCATCTGACTCATAATAAAAATAATATTTTTACTAAAAATGATTGTGTACACCATCTCATTTACATACGCTCATTTTACTTTTCGTATCAGAAATATACATACTACGCACAAATATAACTGTATTACTGTTGCTCCAAACCAGGGCACTGCATTTTCCGTTCCTTGATGAAGTTCAGCTTCTGTGCAGGAGACTCGACAAAATCAGCACTGAAGCATTTGATGAGTAGCCTGATCTTCTCCACAATCACCCTGAATATCAACAGCGTAGCCCCATCTTGCCAAATTAACATTTGATCTGCCAACGCCAGATCTCAGTCTATTCGAGGACTTGTGAGCCCTACATTTCTCATCATAGCCAGGAGCTAAAGTTCCAGAAACTCTTCTCCAGCCATGGGAAATGTACATCGTTGCCCTCCATAGCTACAATCTAATTTTTTAGCTAAGGGTCTGAGTTTCACCGATGTTCAAAGGAAACCCCTCCTTGAGCTCAATCGTTGCAGGAGCGGTTCGAGTCCATACTCCATACAGAGTATGGGTTTCCTCCTGTTCCACTGTATTTCTGTCATCTTTCGCACGTGCTAAGGCCATTAAATCGTAGTGGATTTGAAGCAACCTGTTATGATTCTGCAGGTGCCATAGAAGACATTGTCCACCTCTTTGGCGTGTTCTGAATTACGAGTATATAGTACCCTTGCATTAGTTCATTCAGTTTCAGGTTGACTACCCCACTGTAACCCAACCAGTTTCTGTAGAACATTGCTTCTGGTGGAAACATTGGACCAGCAGCGCTTCTTGAAAGTAAGACATCTATCAAATATCACCTCTAGGTACCTTAGGGTCCCACAGTTTTCAAGTTCGACTCCTGACCATGCTACAGAGAGAACATTAATAAAACGAACAAACTCCAGGAACGGATCGTGACTGCAAATAGAGGAGAAAAGGTTCTGTGAACATGTGTCCTCCCAGAACACAGTATAGAGCTGCATCGCATCCATATCATAACAATGTTCATGGCCTCCATGAGGTGAGAGGGATAGCAGCGGTTGTCAAACAGGACACACATAATCGCTCTTTGGCATAATCATGTTAGCGGGTCACTTAACTGGAGCTCGTTCTAAGGTTTGTCTCAGTATCCTGTAGAACCGGTTCCTCCAAATCTAATGTAGGCACAGTCCACCACCTCCCTGCACGTTCGTCTATCTGGAAGGTACCATGATTATACAGATGCCCAAGAAGGACTTCAGATGCTGGGTGACGTTGGTGCTGTGAGGGCAATTGTTTTGGTACAGCCATGTTGCCTCACGACCGTTTCCATTCGCTTCGCCGTACACAAACACCATCTCGGCTTGTTCCCGACATGAATACCAGACCATCCTGCTGCTTACAGTGCGTTCCGTCAACCACAAAGCCTGCAACAGACAAGGCACACATGGCACACGTGGTCAGGCGACTGTCACTCGTCAGTGCCGTCTACCATGGCAATGATGCATTTCTGGACACACATTCATATAGGACCTTCTTTCCCACATTTCCAGTCATGAACCCATCCCGTCAGCTTTTCAGTTCTATTAATGTTCACCCTGTGTAATTCGCAACTTGCCTTCCTGTTTTTTAAATGAAAAGCACACACTTGTTTATTCGAGGAGCTTATTGTATCTGGAAAGTTATTTAAGGGCATTTGTGAGGGTGTTCTCTGTTGTTTCCAAATCTGTGCTCGGGGTGGCTAGAGAAACGGCATTGGCATACAAGAAACTCCAGCTGTTGCGTGCTATGGGTTGATCATTCGTGCATATATTGAACAGAATTAGAGCCAGCACACTTCGCTGCAGGATGTCTTTTTCTGTAGTCTTCATTGGCCACTCTGTTCTTGAAAGTGTTGGCGAAGAATCTGCAATTCTACAAAAGAGTATCGATGAGCCTAGTAAGACCTTGACTAACAACAGCTGCTGATAGTGTCACATACTGCTACTAAGTCCGCAACAACCACTCCTGTCACCGTACAACGTCAAACCAGTACAACTTTTGCCAGGTCGAAATCCAGATTTCTGAGGTATAAATGAGGGGTCTGTTACGGGTGATAGGATATTTAAAATCAATATTTCCAGCAATTTGTAAAATTGACATAGTAGTGGACTGGTATAAGATGTTCTCGATTATTTTCGCCTTCGCCAGCGGTCTGCTGATGGACACTTGTGAACAACCTGTAACCGTGTTATGTCCCCAATCCGAATGTGGAAAGTACAGGGTGGCGCAGGGAAACGGGAAATTTCGAAATAACGTCATTTCCATGAATAAATTCATAAAACTAGTAATTTATTAACGGAAGTGAATGTATTCAGTATGCCATTATTCAGTGTGTCTTTACAATCAAAATGTCCAAAAGTGTCTCTCTACTTTTTAAAGATGACATCGGAAAGATGTGCTCCCATTCGGCGTTCACACTCTTAACAGCCTGTTATGAAAACTCTGGAATGCGTGGTGTTGCAAATCTTGGGGAATGGCAGTGATTTCGTTTTCAATGTTCTCCTTCAGTTCATGGATTGTTGCAGGACGTGTACGGTACACCATGCTTTTTAAGATATCCCCACAGGAAGAAGTCGCACACACTAAGATCAGGGAATCTCGCAGGTCATGCAATGTCACCGTTACGTGAAATAATGCGTCTTCCAAACAATTGACGAACTGCTGCCATCGATTGTCGAGCAGTGTGTGACGTGGCTCCGTCCTGCTGATACCACATGTTTTCTACGTTAAGATTAAGCTCGTACAGTCTCGGTGTGAAGAATGTTTGAAGCACTTCAACATATCGAGCGGATGTTACTGTCACTGCACTACTATCCTCGCGTTCTAAGAAATAAGGGCCGATAACAACATGACATGATACAGCACACCATATTGTGACCTTGGCGCTATGTAGTGGTCGCTGGTGAAACTCA
Organism: Schistocerca serialis cubense; assembly: GCF_023864345.2. Lineage (NCBI taxonomy): Eukaryota > Metazoa > Arthropoda > Insecta > Orthoptera > Acrididae > Schistocerca > Schistocerca serialis. The sequence goes on from NC_064644.1 coordinate 11,405,921, forward strand.
CAAGGATTGTCCTGTGCCCAATAACGAAAATTCTGTTTGTTCACGAATCCGTTCAGGTGGAAATGGGCTTCGTCTGATATCCATAAATTACCAAGGAAATTCGCGTCCCCGTTGATTTTAGCCAATATCTGGCTACTAAACTCCATACGTGGCGCTGGGTCTCATTCATGTAAGTGTTGCACAATCTGCAACTTATAGGGATGGAAGTCTAATTCGTGCAGTATTCTTTGTAAGCATCGTCGCTTAATCCCTAGCGAAGATGCGTGCTGTCGAACGGAGCGGCGAGGACTTCTCTCGATTGCAGCTCTAGCAGCTGGAATGTTCTCTGGGGTACGTACCGTTGGAATGCCACCTGAGGTTTCTTTTTCAAGGCAGATCCTATTTCTTCAAAATTAAGCACCCACGTTGTAATCGCATGCGCAGATGGGACACGTCCACGACGTCCAAGCTGGTAATGCTCTCAAAATGTTCTCTGCGCGGCAGTCGCACTATCACCATTTCTGTAAAACGCTCTCACAGCTACTGCACGTTCCGCACCAGTCCAATTCTCCATGATAATAAATGGCAATGCGTTCACATCAGTTGTGCAAAGTTTCGAACATCTGCCGGCGCTACAGTGCTGTCAACTGTAGCGTTCAAAATCTCCCGTTCCCCTGCGCCGCCCTGTACATGTGGCTGTTAAGATTACTGTTCAAATGTGTGTGAATTCCTAAGAGACCTAACTGCTAAGGTCATCGGTCCCTAGACTCACACACTACTTAAACTAACTTATGCTAAGAACAACACACACACCCATGCCCGAGACTCGAGGCTGCGCTGTTAACACTAGTTCATAATAAACGATAATTAGTTTTCCACTAGACGGAAGCATTTCACTAACAGGTGTCACAAAACATTACTGCTCTTCCAGCTAAATTAGAAAATAACTGCAACATAGACTCTGAGACATACCACGACAGACCACGAAGAAATTATAAGAATGAGACGGAAATTGGTAGATCCGATGGACATGTACAGACAAGGAAATGAATACAAAATGATTCAAATGGCTCTGAGCACTATGGGACTTAACTTCTGAGGTCATCAGTCCCCTAGAACTTAGACTACTTAAGCCTAACTAACCTAAGGAAATCATGCACATCCATGCCCAAGGCAGGATTCGAACCTGTGACCGTAGCGGTCGCGCGGTTCCAGACTGTAGCGCCCAGAACCGCTCGGCCACCCCGGCCGGGACATGATTACAGTTTCAGAAAAAAATGGATGATTTATTCAAGAGAAAGAAGTTCACAAACGGAGCAAGTCAGTAACGGATTGGCCTACATTTGTCCCTTATGCAAGCAGATATTCGCCTTAGCATTGATGGTCAAAGTTGTTGGATGTCCTCCTGAGGGATATCGAGTCAAATTCTGTCTAATGAGTGCGTTGGATAGTGAAATCTCGAGTGGTTGAAGGATTCTGCCCATAGTGCTCCCAATGATCTCAGTTGGGGAGAGATCTGGCAACCTTGCTGGCCAAGGTAGGGTGGTGTGTGATAGCCAAGTTGGTATCTCAACATTGTCAGAGGTGTCATCGGGCTCTTCACTGAAGACAATTCTACTCCAGTGCATGAGACTCTAGCGTGAAGACTTGTATGGAGACGCCCTGGACAGTGGTGGAACACCAACGTGACTGTCGCCTACCATACAGTCCCACATCTGGGAGTAATGGTCAGGTGTACCATTTCTTGTCACAGCAGGACCCCATTCGTTGTCATCTATGGAATCCTTAAAGCACGTTGGTACGTAGACAATATTGTACACCATCTTTTGGTGCCCTTCATGGCAGGCCATTGTGGGCACAGATTTCAGCAAGATAACGCCCTCTGGCATACAGCGAGGCTTTCTACTGCTTGTATGGATGCCTGCGAAACCCAACTTTGGTCCAAGGTCGCCGGATTCCTCCCCAATTGAGAACGTGTGAAACATTATGGGCAGGACCCACCAACCAGCTCGGGATGTTTATGATCTAAAGCACGAACTGGACTGAACATGGCACGATATCCCTCCGGAGGACATCCAACAGTTCTGCCAGTCAATGCCAGAATAATTGCTTGCATAAGACCCAGGGGTGGTCCTACGTGATACTGACTTACTCAGTTTGTGAAGTACACTACTGACCATTAAAATTGCTACACCAAGAAGAAATGCAGATGATAAACGGGTATTCATTGGACAAATATATTATACTAGAACCGATATGTGATTAAATTTTCACGTAATTTGGGTGCATAGATCCTGAGAAATCAGTACCCAGAACAACCACCTCTGGTCGTAATAACGGCCTTGATAACCCTGGGCATTGAGTCAAACAGAGCTTGGATGGCGTGTACAGGTACAGCTGCCCATGCAGCTTCAACACGATACCACAGTTCATCAAGAGTAGTGACTGGCGTATTGTGACGAGCCAGTTGCTCGGCCACCATTGAGCAGACGTTTTCAGTTGGTGAGAGATCTGGAGAATGTGCTGGCCAGGGCAGCAGTCGAACGTTTTCTGTATCCAGAAAGGCCCGTACAGGACCTGCAACATGCGGTCGTGCATTATCCTGCTGAAATGTAGGGTTTCGCAGGGATCGAATGAAGGGTAGAGCCACGAGTCGTAACACATCTGAAATGTAACGTCCACTGTTCAAAGTGCCGCCAATGCGAACAAGAGGTGACCGAGACGTGTAACCAATGGCACCCCATACCATCATGCCAGGTGATATGCCAGTATGGCGATGACGAATACACGTTTCCAACGTGCGTTCACCGCGATGTCGCCAAACACGGATGCGACCATCATGATGCTGTAGATAGAACCCGGATTCATCCGAAAAAATGACGTTTTGCCATTCGTGCATTCAGGTTCGTCGTTGAGTACACCATCGCAGGCGCTCCTGTCTGTGATGCAGCGTCGAGGGTTACCGCACCCATGGGCTCCGAGCTGATAGTCCATGCTGCTGCAAACGTCGTCGAACTGCTCGTGCAGATGGTTGTTGTCTTGCAAACGTCCCCATCTGTTGACTCAGGGATCGAGATGTGGCTGCACGATCCGTTACAGCCATGCAGATAAGATGCCTGTCATCTCGACTGGTACTGATACGAGGCCGTTGGGATTCAGCACGGTGTTCCGTATTACCCTCCTGAACCCACCGATTCCATATTCTGCTAACAGTCATTGGATCTCGACCAACGCGAGCAGCAATGTCGCGATACGAAAAACCGCAAAGTCGATACGCTACAATCCGACCTTTATCAAAGTCGGAAACGTGATGGTACGCACTTCTCCTCCTTACACGAGGCATCACAACAACGTTTCATCAGGCAACGTCGGTCAACTGCTGTTGGTGTATGAGAAATCGGTTGAAAACTTTCCTCATGTCAGCACGTTGTAGGTGTCGCCACCGGCGCCAACCTTGTGTGAATGCTCTGAAAAGCTAATCATTTGCATATCACAGCATCTTCTTCCTGTCGGTTAAATTTCGCGTCTGTAGCACGTCATCTTCGTGGTGTACCAATTTTAATGGCTAGTAGTGTACTTTCTGTTGAATTAACCAACCAGTTTTCGTAAAAGTGTAAGCGTTTGTTTGTCTTTACGTGTACATCACAACTTCCGATTTCCACCCGATTCTAAGATTTCCTTCGTGTGACGTCGATTTTTTTTTGTCTTCTAGTGTGTTTAAAAACCTAGCAACGACTCTTATTTGTGGCCATGAAAGTCACGACATAACAAAATGGTAGTACTGTAGTGGCAGCCAGTGATCTAGACTGTCGTTTCAGGCAAGGTTGGCATCACGCTGGACGGAGGCTGGTACGAGCCGCTGACCAACAGTGCGGAGGACGCAGACGCTTCGGAACGTCAGCTGCAGTTTGAGGTCAGCAGTGCCACCATAAACTGTCTATGTTTGCTTCCGTGTCCAGTCTCTTATTGTCCTATCACTAGTTTTGTAGACTTTCCAATAACACAACCCCTTGCTCGCAGATCGGGCTCTGGGCGAATCCCATCTTCTCGCTGCTGGGCAACTTCCCCAAGGTGGTGCGGCAGCGCGTGGCAGCCAACAGCAAAGAGGAGGGGAGAGCCAGGTCTCGCCTGCCCTCGCTCTCCTTGGCCGAGATTCTCCTCATCAAGGGTGAGTAGCCGACGCACAGAGACACAGGACACTTCTCAAGGCTTCTGTCTACACTCGCACGTCATGCAGGATATTGGTATTTTCCACGTGTCAGCCTTACCAAAACGCAGTTTCAGAAGGTGACGAATAGTGCTGCCTACCAGAGAAACGGCATTGCAGGAGCAACTGCGAGAGAATCGGTGAAGATGTTAGCACTATAACTGTCACATGAAGTTAAATAAAAAGTGTCAAAACTAGGGATGAACTACATGGCTAACTTCGAGTATTAGGTTACAATGTTTCTGTTCCAACCAAATAATAAGTTCCCAAAAATATTAATTACACTGCTTGATAAAAAAATTGTAGTAGCCAGAGGGTGTCAGTATAAGTTCTTACATGTGTACACCATTGGTGCCTTATAAATTATTAGGGTTGAAAGTATCTGTGACAGGTAGAAATACCACATGAGTGCCCTAGTGTGGCTCACGTCTAGTGTTGCTACCATGCCTAGTATGCTATACAGGTAACGTGAACTGCGTTAGATGTTGACTGGTCACAGTCACTCATACTCTTGTTAGATAGCGTTGTGAGCACCTGACAGAGTTTGAAAGACCTCTCCTTGTGGGTCTCCATTTGGTCAATTGATCGAATAGTGCAGTATCCTAATTTCTGGGGCATTTGGGTGTGATAATGGCTGGACGTTGGGCTGCATGGGAACATGAGGTCAGACATACTCATCGTCAATGATCTTTTGGACCATGCTTGACCACTAAAAGGGACGATCGCTATGTTGTGCACAAAGCTCGTTGTAACTCCTTCACATCTGCGTCCGCCATCAGACAGCAAGTAATGCACTCCCTGCAGCATTCTGCGTCATCCTGGAGTCTTACAGCGGCCAGACTAGGGAGATATCGTCGTATTTGTAGGCTGCCGCTAGAACTCCAACACAAACGGCTGCATTTGCAGTGATGTCGTGACCAGGAAGCGCGGACTGCCGACGGTTGGCGTCATGCTGTGTTCAGCAATGGAATGTGGTTGCACGTTAGCCCAGCTGACTGTCGTCAGGGAGTATGGTGGCGACCTCGGGAGAGGTCCCATTCTGCCAATATTTTGGAGAGTCACAGTCTAATTACTCCTGGTGTAATGGTGTGGGTACCCATCGATGATGACGTGGGTCACGGCTGGTCGTGATTTATGGAACTCCGAAGGCACAACGTTACGTCACGGACATCTTGCGTCCTTAAGTGGTACGTCTCAGGCGACAATATCGGCGTACCATTTCTCGACATCACAAAGATCGCCCGCACATGACATGTGTCTATAAACTTCCTGCTTGAAGTTTAGGGATCATGTGGCCAGCAAATCACCAGATTTTCTCCCAACAGAACATGCGTGGTACCAGGATGGACATCATGCCTGTCCCAGTGTCAGTGTCCAGGATATCAAGGAGTGCTTACAACAGTTGTAGCGGCTAACCTCAGCAGAGGATACAGCCGCTGTATGAGACCCTTCACAACCCACTTAGAGGATGGATGAGGGTGAGAGGGGATGCAATGTTATACATTTCCTCCATCCGTTCTAGTTGCTTCAGCCATTTTGTCACACAGGGTAGCTGTTTTAAATGACTTCCATTTCTAGTCCTAGAAGGACAAGATATTCTCGTTGAAGAGAGTTTCACTCTACGACACCGTGCCTGGCCCAATAAGAATAGTGACTGAAAAATTAAAAAAGTAAAGCACCGCCCTACCGGCCGCGGAGCTTTAACCAGCTGCATACCTCTACTGTCCACAGGTACGGCCGACTTTTTCGGACTCAACCACTACACGACGTCTCTGATAACTTCTGGAAGCAGCGGCGAGGTGCCTTCCAAGACATATGACGCCGGTGTCGTCACCTCCACCATTCAAGGCTACAATACCAACTACTGGATCTCGGTGAGTACCGTAGCCCAGGGTTTCTCGCAACCCACGAAGCAGGTGTTTCCATTATCTAGATAATGACTGGTAACATACATAACCCTACTGGATCTCGGTGAGTACCGTAGCCCAGGGTTTCTCGTAACCCACCAAGCAGGTGTTTCCATTATCTAGATAATGACTGGTGACATACATAAATTTTCTATACAGAGATCTATCCAGTATATAATTTAAGCGGACCCTTTTTTCTTCAAATCTGTCACTGTTTCAACTTGCTCCTACTCATCATACGAACAGTAGTCACACTCTGATAGACATATGGGCACAGGATATAGGGTTAAAACTCAGGCCATGCAAAAGCCAACCGGTACTGGTTGCTAGTTCTGGGCTCATTATCCCGAAATATGGGGAATCCCTACCATTTTTAACGCTAAATGGGACAAATACCATCTTCTTTCCTTCAGAAAAGAGTCTAGAAGCAATAACAGATGAAAATCTAAACTGGACGCAGCACGTCACTGCAGTGTGGAAGAAGGCCTCAGCATCTCTCCATGTCCTACAAAAATATGAAAAGCTCTTCCGTCACGTTCTGAAAAAGAAACTTGTTCAAAGACTTCTACTTTCCGTTATTGATTACAGCGATGTTATCCTGCGAAGTCTTTTTCAGAAAGTTCGTGGCGCCTGGAGCGGCTTATATTTGGCTGTGTTCATTACATTTGTAATGCTCTACTCTTTGACCATATGCCACCATCATATGTAGAGCTATCCTGGCTGCATGCAGACAACGGCAGAGATTTCCATACCTCCGTCTTCTTTACTATCCTTTCAATGAATAATTTCCGTTTTATATCTCCTTCATCTCAGCACCTTTGTCTGAACAACGTGGGACCCCCCGTCACTGCAAAATCCTTCCTGCCCTCACCGTCGTTTAGCCGTCTTCTCGGAGTCCTTCTCAGTAGCAGGAAGACGTCGCTGGAATAACTCCTGGCATTACATTAGGAAAATAAATTTCAGAAGACAGCGAATGATATATCTACTAGAATTACAATAAGGGTTACCATTGTCGCTATACCCACTCGTTACGCTTGTACATCTTTCTTTCCAACCTGATCTTCCTCATTTTCCAGTACTCTTAGCGATCCAGTCTCTTTAAATTTACTTTTCCCAACTTGCTATATCTGAAAATATCTATTTTGTACGCCTATGAATTCTTCTTATATCTAACACTACCACTATTGTTATTAATTTAATTATTATTATCATTATTATTGTTGTTATTATTACCATTATTAGTGGCAGCAGCTACAGTAGTACAAGTACTGGCAGTGGTAACTTTATTAGTTCGTATTCAGTAATTTACTCACACTGCCACTATTTGCCACCATACAATGCCACTATACTATTTGTTCATATGTAAACATGATGTAATAGATAATATATATGTGGGAAACCGTGGTCCGATGAAACGGGAGGGCCTGATGGCTCTAGTCAGATCAGGTTAAGCAAATAAATAAATAAATGTTCTTTCAGTTGTCATTCGTTCGTAACCTGTATATAGGCTCTGTACGTGAGTGGTGCCTCTATTGTTTCAGGACGTTCCATGGGGTCTCCGGAAGCTCCTCAACTGGATACACGACTCCTACCCGGGTTACCCCATCTTCGTCACGGAGAACGGCTGGGTGGACCCTCCTGGCGTGCTCAACGACACAGGCCGCGTCCACTACCTCAGGGTCAGTCAACATTCTCGTCCTGTTTTCGACGTCAGTTTCAGGCCAGGCAGCTCAGACAAATAAAAGAAAGGAAAGAAGTGGGAAATACAGTGTCAGCCAAGCTACAAAGACAGATACGCTACTTTGGAGAATAATCTCGTGACCACTGACATTAATTTGTCGTGTGCGGCAGTTGTTTATGAAGAAGTACTAAAAGAAGTAATAATGCTATGAAATTAAACCTGACGCAGATGAAAGGTCCACATAGTTCCTGGCAACAGTGATGTCCAGAACTGAAACGAAAGAAAGGACTAGGAAATCTGGTACTCGTGTTGTTGTTGTTGTGGTCTTCAGTCCTGAGACTGGTTTGATGCAGCTCTCCATGCTACTCTATCCTGTGCAAGCTTCTTCATCTCCCAGTACCTACTGCAACCTACATCCTTCTGAATTTGCTTAGTGTATTCATATCTTGGTCTTTCTCTACGATTTTTACCCTCCACGCTGCCCTCCAGCACTAAGTTGGTGATCCCTTGATGTCTCAGAACATGTCCTACCAACCGATCCCTTCCTCTTGTCAAGTTGTGCCACAAACTTTTCTTCTCCCCAATTCTGTTCAATACCTCCTCATTAGTTATGTGATCTACCCATCTAATTTTCAGCATTATTCTTTAGCACCACATATCGAAAGCATCTATTCTCTTCTTATCCATACTATTTATCGTCCATGTTTCACTCCCATACATGGCCACACTCCATACAGATACTTTCAGAAATGACTTCCTGGCACTTAAATCTACACTCGATGTTAACAAATTTCTCTTCTTCAGAAACGCTTTCCTTGCCATTGCTAGTCTACATTTTATATCGTCTCTATTTCGACCACCATCAATTATTTTGCTCCCCAAATAGCAAAACTCCTTTGCTACTTTAACTATCTCGTTTTCTTATCTGATTCCCTCAGCATCACCCGACTTAATTCGACTACATTCCATTATCCTCGTTTTTCTTTTGTTGATGTTCATCTTATATCCTCCTTTGAAGACACTGTCCATTCCGTTCAACTGCTCTTCCAGGTCCTTTACTGTCTCTGGCAGAATTACAATGTCACTGGCAAACCTCAAAGTTTTTATTTCTTCTCCATGGATTTTAATTCCTACTCCAAATTTTTCTTTTGTTTCCTTTACTGCTACAACCCTGCCTCACTCCTTTCCCAACCACTGCTTTCCCTTCATGCCCCTCGACTCTTATAACTGCTATCTGGTTTCTGTACAAATTGTAAATAGCCTTTCACTCCCTGTATTTTACCCCTGCCACCTTTAGAATTTGAAAGAGAGTATTCCAGTCAACTGGTACCCATAGAACAAGTAATATTGTGTCAAATATGGCAAAGAAATCTTAGGGGTATGAATGGAGAAGGAGACTGGGAGACAGAATCTAGTTTATGAATGAGGTAGCTTGTCTTGTGAAAAAACAGAGGGACAAGAAATGCGATAGAAATGACACGGACCTTAAAAGAGACACAAGTGTTGGACAAAAACACAGAAACAACTCGAGAATCGCATGTTTCAACGTAGATGTCGATGCTGGCCAAGCCCGCAGGTTGCGCAGTTGTATTCAACCACGAGCGGTACCTGAGGGGTTTCAGAATTACAGCTCTCTCATCTGTTCCCTGCTTATGGAGCTCCCGTAATGTTGTTTTGGTGCTGACAGGGTTAGCAAGTGCGAGATTAATATCTGCAGCGATTTTTACAGCTGACGTTCTCTCATTTTTCGTCACACTCGTCTTCATGATCGTCTGCGATGAATATTTAATTGTAGAATAGGTAGTGATATATTTTTAATGATATTATAGTGGCACTGTTATTTTTTGCAGGGCTACGTGTCAGCTATCTTGCGCGCCATCAACGAAGATGGTGTTCCAATGATTGGCTACACGCACTGGAGTCTGATCGACAACCTGGAGTGGATGAATGGATACTCGTGAGTATCGCCGGCACTAGTGACTTAAGAATGCAGAGCAAGATGAAACCACAAAGCAGATATGTGCAACACTTCGGGTATTTCGATCACTGTATGGCCCTGACATGTGTCTTGTAAATATTTCCTGGAATTATCTCTTTCATTCCCACCAGCCAGATGTGTTGGATACACTAATGCCAGTGCACAGTCTCACCGTCATTCCACCGTTACTATCCCTGTACTACCTGCTTCCACACGCATCTTGTAGGAGCATCTCTGCGCTGATATGTATCATCATCGATCTCCAATTTCTGTCGGGTTCATTAGATAATAGAGCTCTTCCGATCCGTTGGTATATTGTACCATTTCTTAAGCTCTTATTACCGTAGAACCCACGGAGGAAATTTCAGCTACTCTTTCCCTGCTATTGTTCTAATATATTACTACGATTTTTCCCAGAAATCGGTAAGTGTTCTTTGTTGCCCGGTCTATAGACACCATGACCCATTTGACATACACAGCTAGACGAAGGCCATTTTCCTGTACCTTACCGTAGGAAACCATGACGCTGCCTCACACAGAGCTGACCCAGAAAGTATGTAACGTTTGCTCTTCTCTCGCGTACATCTGACAACACGGTACTCGCATATGCGCAGTTACGTCCTTAAACTCGAGAACGAAGTAGCTTAGGCATTTTCCTTCATTACTTTAACATCTGAAGTCATAGTTATGTGATCATGCTTAAAACAATGTATCGGCCCGTCAGCTGTGAAAGTACCGCCTTTAACAAGTTTTTGAATGCGAGAAATGTTTGATGTTGTGAAATTTAAAGCCGGATAAGTGAAACATTCGAGCGCAACGCGAGGAGAGAAGGTATGGCACGGAGGTGGTTTAGCATGTTAAACGAAGGAAGGGAAAATGTTCACGGTAAGGAACGCAGTCGATTCCATTGTTGATAATTGAAGAACTGGTGCGCTGTGCAGACAAACAAGTTCTTTGCAGTAGGCAGGTAATGAATTCCAATTTGTCAACGAGTTTTCAAAACATGTCGCTTTTTTATTAAACTTGAATGTGGCTCAATATTTGCATTGCAAAAACTGTGTGCACGATGGGTACGAAAAATTGACATTCAAAAATGGAAACGCGCGGGAGCATCCTTGGAGTTTTTGCAGCGTTATGCGACAGACGGAAATGACTTTTTGGAAAGAATTGTCACAGATGATGAGACACGGATTTGTCAAAAGACGTCGGAATTAAAACGACAGCCTCTTTGATGGCGGCGTGCTGGTTCCTTTACAAACAGAAAAGCATAGCCACGTCTTCTTTCAAGAAAAATGATGTGCACTAGGTTTTGGAACTGCCAAGGAATTTCATTAGTAGGCTGGATGGAACGAGACACAGTAATCAAATCTACAGCTAATGATGTGCATTGCCATACGCTAAATAAATAAATAAATAAGTAAACGCTACAGCTAACCGTGAGCTATTCAAAAAGTTACGGGGCGTGACGCAACATGGGATACTGACTTGTGATATTGTGTTCATGGATGACAATGCACGACCGCTCACCCCACGCGTAACGATGACGCTGCTTGATTTCTTTTGCTGGGAACAATTCTATCACCCTTTTGACAGTCGAGAGCTAGCTCCGTATGACTTCAGCTTGTTTTCTCAACTCGAGGTTTCTTGGCGTCCAGCACTTTGGGAGTGATAGTAAGAACAAGGTAAACGTCCAAAATCTGTACGAATGCATGCTATCGCGGTGATATTCATTAATAAAATGTTCTCTGGTTTCAAACCGTGTCGAATGCTGAACTGCCCACGAGCCTTCTGCAGGGATCTCCTCTGCCACTGTCAAGTGTGTTCTTGCCGCATGCAGTTAAATTCTCCAAAGCGGGCATGTTGCGATTTCTGCCAAGATATGGTTCAAATAGCTCTGAGCACTATGGGACTTAACATCTGAGGTCACCAGTCCCCTAGAACGTAGAACAACTTAAACCTAACTAACACCTGCGACCTTAGCAGGCGCTCGGTTCCAGACTGTAGCGCCTAGAACCGCTCGGCCACTGCTGCCGGCTGCCAAGATATGACACCCATCTTAATCCGCATGGTGACTGTGTTGAAAAGTAGTTCAAGGTGTGTAGATAGTTCTGTAGTAAACCAAAAATGAAAACAAACAGATAAACTTTTTTAAATCCCAAATGGTACTTAACATTCTGGACCAGCTTTGTATTTCTTCTTGTCATGCACCCACTGTTTTGACCTCAGTGTCTCTGTATTTTCTTGTCTCTTGGGATCAGTTACCTATAATCAAGTACTATCCGAAAAAATCTGCACAAATCGTCAAACTTATAGTCATAAAATTTCAAAATGGTGCAAAGGTCTGTAGTTGTCCTTAAATTTTCGGAAATATAAAATAGTGTATTTCACAAAAGGCAAAAAACGTATAGTGTCCTATAACAAAAATATCTGTGAGCTACATTTGGAATCAGTCAACTGATACAAATATTGGGGTGTAATGATTTTTAGATATGAATCAGATTGGTCACATAGGCTCAATCGTAGGAAAAGCAGGTGTCAGACTTCAGTTCATTCGCAAAGCAGTGGCGCACTGAGTCTACAAAGAAAGTTGGCTTCTAACACTTGTACGACCATTTCTAGAATGTTGCTCAGGTATGTGGGACATGTGCCAAATAACAGTAACAGGGGATATCGAACGTTGCAGAAAAGCGAATGACCGAATGTTTGTCTGAGAGAGAGCTTCACCGAGCGGCTGAAGAACCTGAACTGGAAGGGGCTTGTATGTACATGCCAGCTAGTCTGCAAAAGCCAACAAGTTTCAAGTAATATTATCGAGTGAGGAATCTAGGAATACACTTCAAATCCCTATGTAAGTGGGCTATTCGGAAAGTAAGGAACGATAGGTCGCACCAGTTAGCTACAACTTCCAGCTACTTATCTCCATAGTCGCCCATTCGACTTAGTCGTTTGTCGTACCATTGTACCAACTTTCCAATACCCTCTTTATAGAAGGCAGACTCCAGTGGCCTCCGCCAATTCTCTACACTGGCCTACAGCTCGTTGTCTGTATCAAAATGTTGTCTTCATGTAAGTGGGGTGTAATGATTTGTGACCAGAGATGAAAATCAGAGGGAGACAATTACGGGCTGTATTGTGGGTAATCAAACATTTCCAATTGAGTAAGATGTAGGAACACCTTCATAGCCCATGCAGAATGCGGCTGAGACTTGTCTTGAAGAAGAAAACGCTCGACAGTTATGTAATGTTGGCTGCATAGCTTCAGGCGAAATTTCTCACCAGGCCCTCGTACTTGGCGCGAAACACTATTGTTCTAGGTATCTTTATGTGCTCCCTGTGTGCTCAGAACTAAAAAGAACGACGGGCATACTAGAGACACTGCCAACACACCTGTGCAAAACTTCATTGGATTTTCACTGTGGTTTCCATTTCGCGACCGATCGTTCCTTACTTTTCGAATAATACTACTCGCGTAGGGATACCGAAGACATAGTCAGGACAATTACAGTGGGCGGAATACATGCAGATGCTGATGTAGATAGAAGACATAGATTCAGGATTCTGTACAGAGCTTCTGTGGTCTATCTATCACACTTTCGCCAAGCTACGTCTTCCATTTACCTCCATTTAACTTTCATTTCAACAATAATTATGTCTTCCCCTGTAGTTTGTAATTCCAGACGTGTGTAACGCACAGTTTTCTCGCGGTTACCACTTTAAAAGTACGTCATTCGCTCCCACACTCTTTGTAGGGGTAATCTTAACGCTCAGCACTTTTCCACAGACTGAAGTTCGGGCTGCACTCCGTGGACTACGACGATCCAGAGAGACCCAGGACGCAGAAGGCTTCGGCGAAAGTCATCGCAGACATCTACAAGAACATGGCCGTGCCGTGGGAGGATTTCGAGAACGCCGACACCACGCCACCATCTTAATTTCAACGTATATATGTAATCAGTGGAGCACAAGTGCCGAATAAATTTTGCATTCTGAAAGATACCATGCTATGTAGTTTGTTGCACCACAACCTGTTCACACTCAGTCACAACGCCATGTACTAAGCACTAACACTACTTCCTCTACAAGATTATTTATAATTACTTTGCAACCTACAACACTCCCACTTGCAGTAAATTGATAAAATGCCTTAAAGCAGTTGAATATTCTTTCGCGCTCAGCTTAAACATGGTGTGTATACATTATGTTCCTGATGCGCGTTGCAAGTACAGAGTGACAATTATGGATCTATATGAAAAAAATGCAAACTAGTTACAGACTAAGGCATGCACACACTTCATTCAACATGTAAATGTCACTACAGACATGCGGATTTAGATTACGGCATATTCGATATGGCTCAGACGAATAGCGAAATTGTGCATGACCCACTGAAGTGTCGGAACATCGAGGCCCTGAGTAGTATTAGTACGCAATCTGACTGCATAAAATAACAATAAAGAATGAACGGAAATTTCCGTTAACACAATTGATTAATTAAGTCCCCTGCAACTATAAAAGCTACGAAACAACAAAGCACAAGTGTAACTGTTCTGTGTGTGGAAGTGTGATTCAATGTACATGTATCTGGCATGGTTCTTCCTCAATACGACAAGAAATTTTAAACACCATTTACAATGAACTAATTGAAAAACCACAAATACTGTAATTGCACATAGAAACCAGAATTACAAGTCTAATACATGAACACGAGCCAGATGCTTTGTTGACTGAACCTGTGACTAAGAGGCATTATGATTAAGGAGATTTGAAATAAAAAAAAATTGTTACCTCCATATATATTGACGAAAAATACACTGTGATCATTGCAACATCTTCCATACATACATTACACCAACCGAGCAGCATCTACTCTCTCGCCCAACAGAAGAATAACTGCACACGACATGCTCTCAACTAGTACTGCTCTCGACATCCTCTCAACAAGCACTGCCCACGGCAACCTCTGAACTACCACTGCCCTCGACATTCTCTGAACCACTACTGCGCCAGTGGAGGCGGCGGAATAATACTCTTTGGCGCAATTTCTGGCGCTGTGACTCAGCGTAGCCACCTTTCAACAGTCACCCGTTGAGGCTGAAGAGACTTCTCGATCGTGAAATGCGAATTCTCAGTCGTACTATTACACATTACATAGCAATGACACAACATATTGCTGTCACTCACCATGCACCACCGAACGTACAGACCACATACAAACATACGAGAATCAACTACAAACCGTCTGCAACTGTGGAAAATGAAGCCTTATGCACTTGAAACACAAATAACACATTTAAGACACTGTCACTTGCACACTCTGGGAGCAAACATGACAGTAGTAGACAAGTGAAAATATCTTGGATAAATGTTATGTACGCCCATGTCCTGGAAAGCCCACACAAACAACATTACTTCAGAAGCAAGAAACAGACTTAATATGCTTGGATACATACGAGCAAAGGTGGCTGAAGCCAGAAACGACACACTATTGGACACCTACAAGGCGTTCATCCTACCAGTTCTTGAGGTCGACTGCGCATGAAACGAAAACCTAGAAATACTCTCACCTGAAGGGAGGGTCCTGAGGGTAGCTAGGCGGCTGATGGCTCCACTAACAGCTGACGTTGGCTAAAACCGATAGGAACCTCCAAACTTAACAACTGTGCATCTGAAAAAGTGCACTATCGTGCTTAATCATGCTGCTTACGAATATCTTACACCAGAAAATATTGCCAAGAAAGATACACAAGGAAAGTCAATCATTCCAGACAAACCAAACGCAAGTCGTATCTCCTACAACTCCTGCTAGATGTTAGACACATTACACCCCGATAACACAGCATACTGCTGTCACTCATCATGCACCACCGAACTTACCGACCACATACAAGACTAGACCAATAGAAAAAATGCAAACTATAAATCTCGAAGTAGAAAAACATTATTCAAATATGAGCTTAGACTGACTCAAGTTTTAGGGATGTTCACTTCAGTCTTTGGCTGAATACAATCGTCGACACCTAATCTCCTCCCGTAGCTAGGAATCTACTAACAGTACCGGTGCTATAAATAAGAAATACAACGAGAATGTAAGTAGAAAATGTCAGTTATAAACGTGTACGGTTTGGGTTAAAAAAAGCATTACCGTATCAGGTAACATCTTGGTTCGCACATGTACGCAACGATCAACTCAGGAGAGGAACTGAAATTCTGGATAGCAAAGCAAAAAGTGAAAAAGCCTAACTCCGTTTTCAAAGTTCCTTTTGAGAGGAAATCCCGGGAGTATTGTCCGAATTTAACTTTCGTACCACTGAGAAGGTGAGGGAAATAGATATTAGTGTGACTGCTGTTGACAAAAAACTGAAGTCGTTAAAACTGAACAAAGCTCCAGGAACCGCCGTAGTCCCTATGGAATTCTATACTGATCCTGCGGCTCAGATAGCCCTTCTTCTAAGTGTAATCTGCGATAGATCTTTCGAACAAAAAACGATACCCAATAGTAGGAAGAAAGCACAGACCACACTTGTCTACAAGAAGGGAAGCACAAGTGATCCACAATTTAAAGAATCTCAAAACATATTCTGATCTCAAAGTAATAAGATATCTCGAACAGAATGACCTATTTCATGCCAACCAGCATGGATTCCGAAAACAGAGATCGTGTGAAACTAAACAAGGCCCGACCTAATTTTATTACGGGAAACTGAGAAAGTAGCAACCTAAACAAGAGTTGCGAAAGCAAGACTAAATCCCTTTTATTATTAAGGACTTTTCTTCCTACATTCAATAACGGAAATTTGCAGCGGCAATACATCCTTTAAGTAAAGTGAAAATATCGTGATGTTAGAAATTACTATTTTGAGATTATACATACATTTCACTGCTACGAAAAATTATCCCTTGTATCGATATTAAATATTTTTCTTTCTGACTGGAAATAAACTGTAAATTCGTTTGATTCTGAAATATTATTTCGTCAAGCTCAAGCCAAAATTATTGAAAACTTCTGGCAGTCTGGTTTTACGTTGAGATAAACTTTCAGCAATCAAAGTTAAACATGCTGACTTAACTGAAAGTCGGACTTCATAAATATCTTTAAAATGCTGGCAGTGGCGGATTTAAAAATGTTCCACCCCTAGCCACACCATATTATATGTCCCCCCTCCCCACAAGAAAACATATTTTAAATAATAATTATTACCCTACTCGATCACTTCACAATTGCCGTTTTGGGTGGGAACGTTGATCTGTTTCTGTACTCTGCTATTCATTGTTCTGAAGGACGCGAAAGCGATATAGTCGGGCTCAGTCGAAATGTATGATGGTTCCTGAACTGTACATGGTGTACGGCAGCGGATAAAACAAACTTGAAACTGCATTATCTTAACACATGCTTCTGTCGAAAACAACAGAAACGAACACAAGGAAAATAACTTTCCTTTCATGGCCTAAAAATTCAGCAGAGCGTGTAGGAGACAACGGATTTTTGTTATACATTCACTTATAACATATTCTTTTACAAGAAGCCGTTGAAAATGAAAATAAAAAAGTTGTGTTACGATCTAAAAATTGAAGCGAAATTAGAAATTAATACGTACTTTAACAAATAAAAATAAAATAAAATACGAATATAATAATTTGTAATAATAATAATTATTGTTGTTTGAATAAGCAATTGAGAGATTAAAGTTTGTTTTGCCTTTAAGATTGGAATTGAATTTCTTAATGCTTCATAAAATCTTACGTAGCATTGTTCATTGAGGTCACACAATAAAGTAAATGCAATTTAAGCCGTGAATTTATCGAGCTTCGCACGTCCGAAGATGTGCGGAACGTAGCCAGGGATCATTATATTTTTTTTTTTGACCTCAGCTTGAATCATGACAATGGGGTGACTAAAACTACTAAAACAGAGAAAAGCATACGATTAAATAAAACATATATTCATTTCAACATATACATTACCATATGAATGACACTTACGCAAAATTCTAGGTAAATAATTGCAGATAATTCACAAATGAGAGCGACTTATTAAATCTGCGCCTCTTTCCTGCAAATAAGTATCAATATGGCTAACTGTAGAGCCACACAAAATATTACGTCCTTCTAGGACAACGAATGACATAAGAGTGTGCTGATGCCTAATAGCTGCGAAAAGAGAGCGGTGTTAATTCCTTTGTTTTGCTTTCGCTTGTCCTAAACAATCGATACATATAATAACGTATTCAGTAAATTAAATATCGTCTGTGCTCGAGTGAAAACGGCTCCTTGAAGTACTTACACAGAGATGCGTTCGAAATTAAAATTAAACTGTCTTTTTATTATCTAGTAACCTGAATGTGTAGCAGATAAAAAAAACACGTTCGGGATTAATACGTGAATCTATAGGAAAACGTAAGAAATGAAAATGAAACAGAGATTTTGGTGCACGAACTAATAACTAAATACAGACGAACAGACGTACAGAACTGGATTTGCTATTATATAATTTTACAGACTAGTATGGAAGAATCAAATTTGTTTTGTAATCTAATAGTTAACGTGTAAAGCATTAGGGTCCGTGTAGCTAGGTGCTGCATAATAGGTGTACACAGTACCTTTAATCCATGTAAGGGCTGAACAGTTTTGTACTGCAGCTACTGCTGTCACCGTAGATAATATGGCGTTGGTTTTTTGTTGCTACGTGGGGTCCCGTGCGAGATATGGTCAACTTCGTTTTTTCAAATGGTATACTATAGTTTGGTACTTATTTTCTGATAGCGGCTATCGAGACGAATCCAGTGATGCGTAACAGTAAGGTCTTTGACTGTCAATGAAGGTCAAAAAGGTGGCATGAGCGTCCATTTACAGAAAGTGTTCGAAATGATGACCATTGGTATCAATGCAGTGCTGCAATCTTCTTATCATGATCTTCATGTCTCTGAAGCGACCCCACCTAGCAACAAAAAACTAACGTCATATTATGGCCCCCGTTGTACCATGTAACTTTTGTCCCACAAACTTCTCAGCTCCTATCATACTTTCGGAGTTATTCTTGGTGGTAATAGTTAGTGACTCATCCTGTAGACATATATTCACAAATCATTGTACTCAGGGTATCTTCCCTGTTTTTCCATCTTCTGTAATTAACTGCTTTCGTAGCTGAGTTGAGTAACTGAAATAATGTTGGTACATGTGAATTTTTACATTACATAATGGAATTTTTGTATTTGTTCATGCAGGTTTTCTGGAAGTGTGCGAACCGTTTCGATAAATCGATGAATTTCTCTAGCATTTAATGCTAGTCGCACGTCATCATCCAGTTCAGCTGCTGCAAGTAGGGGACTACTATATGGTGACAAAGATGGTTCTATTGTGTTCCACTCTAACATTCTACTTATCTATCACCTCACAGCACCTATCTTGGCCCGCGAAACTGCGTAGGTCGAGTGACAGTAAGTTTAATAGGGAAACACATCCATGCTGTAAATATATCCGCTGATTGTTCCCGCCTCTTTTTTTGAAAAAAATTACATATTGTATTTGCCAAGGAGTGAGTCTGTTTCTATTAAATCGATGACCACTTTATTACCCTTTTCCCTCAAAACACATTTGCCATTTGCGGGCTATCAAATAGAAATGAAATGGTGTGGTGGTCCTCAACTACATACACTCTGACTCTGAGCTGAAATATTAAAAGTTTTGGCTGGTTTCGTTGTCTAGGGGCTGGGAAACGTAGTTGCCACAATACAAGACATCTACTGCTGAGTCTACAGTATACAAAATGAATATACACATGAGTAGAATGGCCGAAGGTCCTATCACTCGGCAACTGCGAATTTTGAATGTGACACAGAAATTCATAAATGAAAGTTTGCAATTAAATAAATTCTGCAGGTACTGTTTGAACGACTTTAAATGATGAGTACGATAGCAGAAGGACCTTTAAGAATGCCATTGATTACTGCAAAACGCTTATTGGTGTCGATGGTCCAGCAATTAAATAAGATATAAGTTGAATAACAGGGAAAACAATAGATTCCTATTTCACATAATCAGTTATGAGTAAACAACATAGTTTGCGAGATATTCACTTCTACACGCATACTACATCTTCACTGCAGAAGCCACGGAAATCTCACAAGTGCACAAGTCGGCACTACGAAATATGTCTTTCTCTTGTGATCACGTGCAAACTACTCCACTCTCCAAGTATTTCCCACGACAGCCCGTCACGCCTCCTCGTCCTGGACTCCCCTGTCCTGTGCCGTACTCCCCCAATTCCGTACATCATCATCATCAGTGTTCTGCCGAAAGGGAGGATTTCACACGGTAGTTCTCCAGGCTGTCCGGTCTTCTGCCATCCTCTTCAGGTCTGCATGATTTCCTCTTCCCTTTATGTCGTCTAACATCTTGTATCTCCTTCTTAATCTCAGTCTTCTCCCACGAACGAATCCTTCCAAAGCATCTGCTAGCAAGCACTCCCTTCTCAATGAATGTCCCAACCAGTTATTTTTCCTTTCTCTTACAACCTTCAGCAGACATCTTCTCTCACCAACCCTTTCCAATACTCTTTCATTACTCACTCTTTCCATCCAGCTCATTCTCTCCATTCTCCTCCACATCCACATTTCAAATGCTTCTAACCTTTTTTCATCCTCTCGTCTCAGCGTCCATGTTTCTGCCCTATATAGTGCCACATTCCAGACAAAACATTTGCCAAGCCTTTTCCTTAGACCTTTATCTAATTTGCCATGTAAGAGTCTCCTCTTTCTGTTGAATGCCTCCTTCGCCATGGCAATTCGAGTTTTCACCTCTTGGTCACATCTCAAGTCTTCTGTTATTGTGCTTCCGAGATATCTAAATTCACTTACTTGGCTAATGGTATTTATTATTATTCTGGATTTACAATGTGAGTACATTTTTCCAGCACCTATTCTAGATTACAGTAAGTCACTAATTATTGTTCTCCACTCTTTTCTATTTGCATATAAATCTTCAGGAATGTTGTTCTTCCTCATTGCTGACTGAACTCCCTGTATCCATGTATCAGGTGGTCGTCCCCTTTTTCTTCTTCCAATTGGTACCCAGTCGATTATGCATTTTGGTAGCCTTTCCTGTTCCATTCGTCTGATGTGTCCATACCATTTAAGTTGTTTGTGCTCGATGAAATCGATAATTGAATTTTTACATTTCATCTTGTCTCTGATTACTTCATTTCTTATTCTTTCTCATCTTGATATTCTTGCTGAACGTCTCCAGAAATCCATTTCTGTAGCTAATAATTTTGATTTCAGTTGCCATTTTGCTGTCCACACTTCTGAACCATATGTAATAATGCTCCTAACTATTGTTTTAAAAATCCTTATTTTGTTATCAGTTGTTATGTGTTTGTCCCAGAGAATTCCATTTAATAAAGAGATTGTCGTCTTTCCAGAATTTATTCTTGATCTAATTTCTTTGTCCTGTTTCCCGTCATTTGTAATTTTCACACCTAAATATTTATATTCCTCAGTAGCTGTTATTGTTCCCATCCCTTCTTCTAATATTAAGTCTCCATTCACTCCACCAATTACCATGTACTTTGTTTTATTCATGTTTACATTTAGACCTGATTTTTTATATTCTTGAATCAATTTTCTGGTCATATACTCTATGTCCTCATAGTCTTGGGCTATAATCAGTTGGTCATCTGCAAATTGTAACGAGTATATTGTTCTATCATTTATTGGTATTCCCATAGCGTGACATTTTTTCTTCCAATTCTGTAAAGTTGCTTCTGTATATATTTTATACAATGTAGGTGAGATGCTACATCCTTGACGTAATCCTTTTGTGACTTGGAGTCCATGTGATAGATATTTACCAATTTTTATTTTTGAAATAGAATTTTTATATAAATTTTGAATTGCTTTAATTATTCTTGGATTTATTCCTATTGATATTAAAGCTTTCCATAAACTGGATAAAGGCACACTATCATAGGCTTTTTCTATATCTATGAATACTAAATGTACAGGTTGTGCCCGAACCATTTTTTTTTCAATAATTTGTTGTAGGCAAAAGATATGATCAATTGTTGATCTTCCAGCTCTAAAACCTGCTTGTTCTTCAGCCTCCTTTTCTTTGTATTCTTGTTCTAACAAATATTTAATAATTCTTCCATATAATCTACTGAAGGTATTGGTCAATGTTATTCCCCTATAATTTTTACACTCATCTTTCGCTCCTTTTTTATGTATCACTGAAATATATCCTACTTTCAAATCATTTGGGACATCTTCCCCATTTAAACATCTTTCGAAAAGGTTTCTTAACAATTCCAATAATTTCTTTGTTCCTAATTTTAATAATTCTGCAGGAATACCTTCAATGCCTGTAGCCCTTCCATTCTTTAAAGATTTTATTGCAGTTTTTACTGTCTTTATTTCCAAACGGATGTAATTCTCTGCTTGTAGATCTATCATTTCATTATATTCAGGGTTTCCCAAGTATTCTTCCCTGTTTTCTGTTAATCAACTTTCAAAATATTTTTCCCAAGAGTCATGAGTAATATATTTAATATGTGTTGTTTCTTTGGAATTCCTTCTTAAATTTTTTATAGTTTTCCATGCTTCTGTGTTTCTTTTACCACCAATATAGGATTCAATTTTTTGACATGACTGTTCCCAAACTTTGTTTTTTGCTTCTGCAACCTTTTTCCGGATTTTCGCTTGTTGTGCATTAAGCTCTATTTTATCTTGAAGATTTCTGGTATTTAACCATTTTAAATATTTTTCTTTCTTTAATTTCACTTCCTTTTTAATTTCTTCATTCCAGTAGTATAATGGGTGGTTTGTACGTGTTTCTTCTGTTTCTCCTAAAGCTTCCTTGGCGGCTTCATGTAGTTTATTTACAATATAATGATATTGATCTTCTGTATTATCAAACTCTGTTTCTACAAGTTTTTCATCTAATCTCTTTTGATATAAAAATATTGTGCTTTCATTCTCAAAACTATTCAAATTATATTTAGGAATTTTGATTTCTGTTTGTATATTTTCTATAGGACAATTTCGATTTTCTTCAGTGCTTTTTCCTCTGAAGGGGAACAAAAATTTGGAATTTATCAAATAATGATCGCTAAAGAGTTACCCCTCTATATACTCTTATGTCATGTATTTTTATCCTCGTTTGCTGTTTAATTATAATATAGTCTATTATTGATTTTTGATTCAATGTATCTTTATGCCATGTGTATTTATGTATTTCTTTATGTTGATAAAAGCCATTTAATATCTTCAATGAATTTTGTTCACAGATATCAATAAGTCTATTACCATTATCATTTATAACATTTTCTCCAAATGGTCCTATAATTTTATTTCCAATTTTACTTCCAGTTCTACTGTTAAAATCCCCTGCAATAATAATCTCCCTGGTTTTCCCGATATCCTCTATGATTCCATTTAAATTATTATAGAAATCATCCTTTTTACAAATTGGTTCATCTTCGCTTATTCCATATACAGCTTGTTCCACCGAAATCTGTCATAAGCCTTTTCTAAATCTGTAAAAACAGCAAAGATTTCTCTACCCTTTTCCCTATATCTTTCCCATATAGTTCTTAGCAGGCCAATAGCATCTCTTGTTCCTTTTCCTCTTCTAAATCCAAACTGCTCCTCTGCAATCCCTCTATCCAGCTTGCCATATAACCTTCTATTCAACACTCTCAGCAAGACTTTAGCGGCATGAGAAATTAGACTAATGGTCCGGCGCTCTTCACATTTTTTAGTGTTTCTCTTTTTCTCTATTTGTATCATAACTGTTGCACCGAAGTCCTCAGACCATTCCCCTTTGTCATATATCTCATTACAGAGGTAGACTATTTATTTTCTTGCCTTGTTTCCCAGACTCTTCAACAGTTCTGCTGGCAAATCATCAATTCCACTTGCCTTCCTATTCTTAATCTCCTTCAGCGCCTTTTCTGCTTCTGCTTGCAAGATGGTAAATCCCTTTCCATCTTCTGACACATATTGCCTCACTTCAACCTTAATTTCGCTTTGCATTTCATCCCCCTTATACAGGCATTCAATATATTCTTGCCATCTGTTCAAAACCTCCTGTGGTCGTTCTGCTAGAGTACCATCCGCTCTTTCTACTTCCATGTTATTCCTCTTTCTTTTAGGCTCAATAACTATCTCACTAGCCAGTCTATACATCATTTCATACTTTCCCTCTCCCTCGATTTTCTCTATTTCGTCGCATTTCTGTTTCATCCATTTTCTCTTGCTTCTTCAGTTTCTCTTCTTAATTCATTATTCAGTTTCCTGTACCTCTTTTTGCCTTCTTCAGTTTCTACACTTTTCCACTTTCTCCGCTCTTCCATCTTTTTCAACGTGTTTTCTGTTATCCATTCGTTCCCGGTGCTTTGGGATACTCTAATTCCTAGTACTTCTTTGGCAGAGTCCATGTGGAAAGTAACGGGAAACTACCACATTACATTCCCAAGCAGTGCATGGTATGTATCTCCATGTGAAAGATTCCGGAGTGTGACTTCCATCCAGTCTCCCCATTAACGAATGGCTACAGCACTTTCGCCATGTCTTCAAGGCAATGCACACTCACAAACATATTGAAACACATACGAAACGCTGGATTTACATTTAAATCACTTGAAATAAGATAAATATTCCTACGGCTGGACCATAAACACGTTCTAACACACATTATTAAATACATAAACAAATTAAATAAACATACGAGTATATCAAAGGAATAGAAGCAAAAGTAGGCCAGTAGCCTAATGTCTCGATGCCTTCTTAAACACAGTAAACATTTGACCAATTTCCTCATGAATAGTGTATATCGGATATAAACAAAGACACAGACGTTGCACCACGCGGTCGCTGGCGACCCCTGGCTTGCCGAGCACTTGCGGCCCCACGCCAACTCTCAGGGCGCCACAACTCGCCCTTTACCTCACACATTAACAAAAATCCAGTTTTGCACATCCTTCTCTGAGGAATTCTGAACTCGGGAGACAGGCTACGGATAGATTTTTGATCACTAGGAAGGTGCATTCATAAGCTCTATTTCCTAGACTCACTACGCCCTACATCTGTTCCTTAACGACCTGCGACTTGGCACCTATGGCGCCCGATACTTTAAAATTCCGCATGGCTTTCGATTTTCGATCAGTGTTTATTACACTGCTGGCCATTAAAATTGCTACACCACAAAGATAGCGTGCTACAGACGCGAAATTTAACCGACATAAGGAAGATGCTGTGATATGGAAATGATTAGCTTTTCAGAGCATTCACACTAGGACGGCGCCGGTGGCGACACCTGCAACGTGCTGACATGAGGAAAGTTTCCAACCGACTTCTCATACACAAACAACAGTTGACCACCGTTGCCTGGTGAAACGTTGTTGTCATGTCTCGTGTAAGGAGGAGAAATGCGTACCAACACGTTTCCGACTTTGATAAAGGTCGGATTATAGCCTTTCGCGATTGCGGTTTATAGTATCGCGACATTGCTGCTCACGTTGGTGAGATACAATGACTGTTAGCAGAATATGGAATCGGTGGGTTCGGGAGGGTAATACGGAACGCCGTGCTGAATCCCAAAGGCCTCGTATCAGTAGCAGTCGAGATGACAGGCATCTTATCCACATGGCTGTAACGGACCGTGCAGCCACGTCTCGATCCCTCAGTCAACAGATGGAGAGGTTTGCAACGCAACAATCATCTGCACGAACGGTTCGACGACGTTTGCAGCAGCATGGACTATCAGCTCGGAGACCATGGCTGCTGTTATCCCTTGACGCTGCGTCACAGACAGGAGCGCGTGCGTTGGTGTACTCAACGACGAACGTGGGTGCACGAATGGCAAAATGTCATTTTTTCGGACGAGTCCAGGTTCTGTTTACAGCATCATGATGGTCGCATACGTGTTTGGCGACATCGCGGTGAACACACATTGGAAGTGTGTATTCGTTATCTCCATACTGGCGTATCACCCGGCGTGACGGTATGGGGTGCCATTGGTTACACGTCTCGGTCACCTTGTAACCTCCCCCTCACTTATCGATCTTACTGACAGTAAAAATTAAACCGCGTGTACCTAATGGAAATTTGGGGAAAGCAATCGTCACCGAAGTTAATTTGTCGGTAAAGAGGGAGGAAAGGGTTGCATCTAAATGAAAGGAAAAATGCAAATTAAATCGGTGGAAATTAATTTTTAGAAAAGGGTAAAATTAATAAAGAAAGTAAAGTGCGGTCGTTACGTTAACAACTAATTGGAGTTAATTGGATATTTGAGATTTGGGGAAAATTACGGTCGCCAGTCCCATAGACAACTACTATAATAACTGAAAATGAAAGATTAATGCACATATAATTAGCACTAAAAGCATGCCAACTGAAGGTTGACACGTGTTGTGTTAAAATTGATTGTTTGTCAGAAATTATAAATTTCGCTACGCTCTGACTTAGTTTAGCAAAAGAATTAATAAAACCGGAAAATTGAAAGTTAATTTACTGACTGAAATCAATAGCGAGCTTTGTACCTGAATCACTACGAAATTCAGTAAAATAAGGTTAGTCTTGGGCTGCCTCGACAATCATTTCAAAAGCTACTTGAATCTACGTAATTTAGAAATAAGAGATTTAGCTTTGAACTTGAATTAAATGATTCTGAACAATTAACAATAGTAAGATTTAGTACGTACCAAGCTGAGCTGCAGTCACAGGTAAGCTAAAATACGGTAACTAGACTCGCACTCTTAATTTGTGCTTGCGTAATCTAAATATTGTAGCCAGCTATGAATACTTAAACTGAACTTTGAAATTAAAGCAGTGAAATGGAATGATTGTACTTTAATGCTGGCATCTGAATTTCAACGACACTCGGGTTCATTTCGGAAAAGGAAGGGACTCTGCTTGGTAATGCAATTGGGACAATGAGCAACAACGGTTCATGCTAAGTTGCTGTAATTTTGCGAGGCAAATGGAACAATTTGAAAAGCTGAGGTCTGCCATACAGTTCTAAAACTTTACGTGCTTCCAGTCTTCCTTGTTGGTTGATTGAAGGTTTGAAGTCGTCGATCGAGGAGGTGGTGACAGTCACTCATTGCCGGCCGTCGCTGTTGCAGAAGCTGGATGTTGGCGCGCCTTCTTCTCGACACGGTCACCAGTTGAAACGGGCTCTTGATGTGCACCAGTTAATGCTTCCCGCCTGCGACACCGTGTCAGAAACTATCATAGCAAGACGAGCGCAATTACATCTACATCTACATCTACATCTACATCTACATCCATACTCCGCAAGCCACCTGACGGTGTGTGGCGGAGGGTACCTTGAGTACCTCTATCGGTTCTCCCTTCTATTCCAGTCTCGTATTGTTCGTGGAAAGAAGGATTGTCGGTATGCCTCTGTGTGGGCTCTAATCTCTCTGATTTTATCCTCATGGTCTCTTCGCGAGATATACGTAGGAGGGAGCAATATACTGCTTGACTCTTCGGTGAAGGTATGTTCTCGAAACTTTGACAAAAGCCCGTACCGAGCTACTGAGCGTCTCTCCTGCAGAGTCTTCCACTGGAGTTTATCTATCATCTCCGTAACGCTTTCGCGATTACTAAATGATCCTGTAACGAAGCGCGCTGCTCTCCGTTTGATCTTCTCTATATCTTCTATCAACCCTATGTGGTACGGATCCCACACTGCTGAGCAGTATTCAAGCAGTGGGCGAACAAGCGTACTGTAACCTACTTCCTTTGTTTTCGGATTGCATTTCCTTAGGATTCTTCCAATGAATCTCAGTCTGGCATCTGCTTTACCGACGATCAACATTATATGATCATTCCATTTTAAATCACTCCTAATGCGTACTCCCAGATAATTAATGGTATTAACTGCTTCCAGTTGCTGACCTGCTATTTTGTAGCTAAATGATAAAGGATCTACCTTTCTGTGTATTCGCAGCACATTACACTTGTCTACATTGAGATTCAATTGCCATTCCCTGCACCATGCGTCAATTCGTTGCAGATCTTCCTGCATTTCAGTACAATTTTCCATTGTTACAACCTCTCGATACACCACAGCATCATCCGCAAAAAGCCTCAGTGAACTTCCGATGTCATCCACAAGGTCATTTATGTATATTGTGAATAGCAACGGTCCTATGACACTCCCCTGCGGCACACCTGAAATCACTCTTACTTCGGAAGACTTCTCTCCATTGAGAATGACATGCTGCATCCTGTTATCTAGGAACTCCTCAATCCAATCACACAATTGGTCTGATAGTCCATATGCTCTTACTTTGTTCATTAAACGACTGTGGGGTACTGTATCGAACGCCTTGCGGAAGTCAAGAAACACGGCATCTACCTGTGAACCCGTGTCTACGGCCCTCTGAGTCTCGTGGACAATAGCGCGAGCTGGGTTTCACATGACCGTCTTTTTCGAAACCCATGCTGATTCCTACAGAGTAGATTTCTTGTCTCCAGAAAAGTCATTATACTCGAACATAATACGTGTTCCAAAATTCTACAACTGATCGACGTTAGAGATATAGGTCTATAGTTCTGCACATCTGCTCGACGTCCCTTCTTGAAAACGGGGATGACCTGTGCCCTTTTCCAATCCTTTGGAACGCTACGCTCTTCTAGAGACCTACGGTACACCGCTGCAAGAAGGGGGGCAAGTTCCTTCGCGTACTCTGTGTAAAATTGAACTGGTATCCCATCAGGTCCAGAGGCCTTTCCTCTTTTGAGCGATTTTAATTGTTTCTCTATCCCTCTGTCGTCTATTTCGATATCTACCATTTTGTCATCTGTGCGACAATCTAGAGAAGGAACTACAGTGCAATCTTCCTCTGTGAAACAACTTTGGAAAAAGACATTTAGTATTTCGGCCTTTAGTCTGTCATCCTCTGTTTCAGTACCATTTTGGTCACAGAGTGTCTGGACATTTTGTTTTGACCCACCTACCGCTTTGACATAAGACCAGAATTTCCTAGGATTTTCTGCCAAGTCAGTGCATAGAACTTTACTTTCAAATTCATTGAACGCCTCTCGCATAGCCCTCCTCACACTACATTTCGCTTCGCGTAATTTTTGTTTGTCTGCAAAGCTTTGGCTATGTTTATGTTTGCTGTGAAGTTCCCTTTGCTTCCGCAGCAGTTTTCTAACTCGGCTGTTGTACCACGGTGGCTCTTTTCCATCTCTTACGATCTTGCTTGGCACATACTCATCTAACGCATTATGTACGACGGTTTTGAACTTTGTCCACTGATCCTCAACACTATCTGTATTTGAGACAAAACTTTTGTGTTGAGCCAACAGGTACTCTGAAATCTGCTTTTTGTCACTTTTTCTAAACAGAAAAATCTTCCTACCCTTTTTAATATTCCTATTTACGGCTGAAATCATCGATGCCGTAACCGCTTTATGATCGCTGATTCCCTGTTCTGCGTCAACTTATTCAAATAGTTCGGGTCTGTTTGTCACCAGAAGGTGCCAAACCCTGAAAGCGCGCAACTCGCGGAAGCGTCATACAACACACCTGCTCCACCGCCCTACTCCAGCCAGACTCTCTCTGCCCTCGCTCCATGCGGCAGAGTTAGCGCTACCAAAGATCCTAAACACTTTGGTTCTCCGAACAACATATCGATGTAATTGTTCGATAGCATATTTTTCCTTAGGCAAGACCCAGCGTAAAAATAAAAATAGTATTTACAAAACAAATCAATTACACATCGACATTATATATATATATATATATAGATATATATATATATATATATATATATATATACAAAAATAGTAAAACAATTACAATATATAAAGACACAGAAATGTCATATATTCAAGTAACAAAATAAGGAAAAAAATTTATAGTGCAATAGATGGGAATAGGAGGATATGCATTTCCAGCATTACACGTGCCCCACATTGTCTGAGGATGTTCGTGTAACCTAAACAGACTCTGAAAATGTCCCAAAAAGGAAGAAAAACAGTGGAAATGCATATGCTCAAAACATCTAGAAAATTTAGCATTAGGCTAATTAACCATAAACCAATTTTTAGACCAGAATAATTGAGTGGAGACACTCGTAACCTTATTCCACTCTGTCATCTTACACAAAAGAAAACAGGTTGACAACATATTAAAATTCATAGAAAACATAGGAAGTGGTTCAGCTATTCTAAATCAGCAAAATTCCTAACAGTATCAAGAAATGGAATACTATTTACAAAATTAACCAGAGTACATGGTCATAAAAAACAGGTATATCAAAATACGCAAATTAATAATTAATTACATAGAATACACATTCTATATAACCTTTTCATAATTAATATTCTCGTCATGAGAGTCCACTTAACGCTCAACAAGAAAATAATATACAGCAGATCGAGAAAACATAAATATTGACAGCTGAATTCTTTCACATCAGCTGTCCGGGAAGAAAAACAACTCCGCCTTCCATATTCGCAAGTACAAAGAATGCCGACAGCGGCACAAGAGCCGACAGCGGCTCCGCCTCGCCAGTATTGTTGCGCCCGCCTGTGCGGCACGCTTGATCTCACTCGCACATGTAACGGCATTTCCAGAACGTCCGTTTCACTGAATTCTTTCGGAGAAACTCACTCCCGAGTAATCTCAAGGAGTCCATTAATACTATCACAGTGGATAACTCAACACTGCCCATCATCACACGCATGTACTAGCCTGAAACTTAAAACAACGTCGAAGTACATCGGCAATGACTATTAAATCACATGTTTATGAAATCTTACAGCTTGTTACAAAATCATATTTACATTCCTTAATCTACTGTGACTCAACTGAAAACTTAAACTAGCAGCTTGGATTTTTCAATTGATTAACATCAGTTACTCTTACATCATTTAGTCAAAATTAATTTCTTATTAATTACAACTTCTTCAATGTCCTCTTGGTCAGGCGAAAGCATGACAATCTAGCAAATCCTTAAATATTGCACTCTATATTTACATACTGTACAAATTACCCATTCTGTGGTATTAATCAATCCTAGGTTGGTACAATTTCAAGTCTACAATGTTCCATATACCTAATAGTTTTCCAGAGCTTGGATACTCTAAGCAATAAGCATTTGTGAGAGGTATACCAATGACTTTATATGGTCCATTATAAACAAACTTAAATTTAGAGATTTCATTGTCTATCTCGCTCGATTTCTCATGAGCTTTTACAAGTACTAAGTCTCCGATCGCAAACTTAGCAAAACGCGCTTTAGCGTCATGACGACGTATGCGAGCATCGGCTTTTAGCTTCATTATTTCTCACAAACGATCTTTTTTCACACCAATACTAATGTCAATCCGTGGAGGGAATTTGATTATCTCTTCCAAAACACTTTTACTTCGGTCATCTAACGGGATTTCCCTGGAGAAAATCCCGTAGACTCATTCTGAAGGTGTTCATAATTCTCTCAAATTCTGCAACATATTTGCCCCATGTCCTATGGTTGTGGTTGCAGTAGGTACGGCAAAGTCGGCCCAGCTCGCGCATATACCTTTCAGCGGGATTTCCAGCCGGACAGTAAGTTGAAATATGGATCACCTCGACCCCATTACTTTCCATGACTTCATTCCACAACTTAGAAATAAATTGTGCCCCATTGTCTGATAGAATTGCCTTGGGCTTACCAATATGAACAAAATAATCGTTCACAAGCTTGCTATAAAGCGCTTTGGCTGTAGCTTTCCTAATCGGGTATAGTTTGATGAACTTGGAAAAAGCTTCTAGCACTACTAAAATGTAGGCAAAATTTCCTGATGACTTGGGCAAAGGTCCGTACAAGTCCACGCACAGTAATTCAAAGGTGTCGTTAGGCCTTATGCTTTGCATAGGACCACGACTCGTACAGTTGGTAACCTTCACCTTCTGACATAAATCGCAAGTTTTCACTCTGTCAGTAACGCGTTTTAACATGTTGTTAAAATGCACTACTTCACTCAGCTTTTCCGCACATTTCTTTGGTCCACAGTGACCATACGCCAAATGGTAGTAGTCTATTATTTCCGTGACGTATTTGGTGGGCCACCATACCGGCCAAATATTACTATCTTCACCCTTACGTATGTACAAGATATGATCGTATATCTTGTAATACTTTCATAATTTCTCTCCTTCTGGACTCCTTTCGTCATATCGGGTTTTCACCATATTTAAACAACCGTCCTCGTTCTGATGACGACGTAGATTCTTACAGATGTTCACTATTAATTTACATCCCTCAACTTCTTTAAAATAGTATAATTTGACCACTCCATCTGACTCATCTTTCAATACATCTTGATTAGACTCGGGCAAGCGCGATAGCGCATCCGCTACGCAATTGTCGGTCCCTTTTACGTAACAGATGTCATAGTTAAATTGCTGTAAATACAGCGACCACCTAGTCAGTCTTTCGTGAAGTAGTTTACAATCCTTCAGATAAGTGAGCGCCTTATGGTCCGTATGAATAATCACCTTACGGTCCCATAGGTAACCCTTGAACTTCTTGAATCCCCACACGATAGCGAGACACTCTTTCTCAGAAATCGTGTAGTTTCGCTCACTTTTTGATAAAGTTCGACTCGCGAACGCTATCGTCCGGTGTTCCTTATCCTCTCCTTTACCAACGTCTTGGAACACTTCTACCCCCACCCCGTAATTCGACGAATCCGTTCACAGATGGAAGGGTAGCGATAAATCAGGATGAAATAGTATGTTAGATCTTAACAACTCGTCTTTTAATCTCTGGAAAGCGGCCTGACATCCGTCAGTCAACACAAACGGAACATTTTTGCGTAAGAGGTTATTCAAGTTTTCATCATTAAACACTTGTCCTTTTACAAATTTACAGTAAAATCCTGTGCGCCCTAGAAAACTTTTTAACTGTTTCCTAGACTTGGGTGGAGGACAGTTTCTTATTGCCTCTAGTTTCTCTGGGTCTTTCGTAATACCAGCAGTGGTAATTACATGCCCTAAAAATTTCAGTTCCTGCTTCACAAATTCGCATTTCTTTAGCTTTAGAGTCATTCCGCCACGGCGCAAATCTCTAAAAACTTCATCTAACAGGTCACAATGGTCATGCCAAGTGGCATTGGCCAACAATAGCTCGTCAACATATACAGTTAATCTTGAACTCAAAGCTGGCCCTAGCACTTTATCTAGGGCCCTGATGAATACGGACACAGATATATTAAGTCCAAACGGCAGTACTCTATACTGATAACACCTGCCCGCGAACAAGAAGGCGGTGTATGGCCTAGATTCTTCTTCAAGTTCAATTTGCCAGCAACTGGCCGTCAGATCGAGGCTAGTCGTGAACTTAACGTCATGAAAACGTTGCAAAATCTCCTCCATAGTCTCTGGTCTGTATGTCTCGCGTTGAACGACCCTATTCAACGTGCGTGCGTCAATCACAATACGCACACTACTATCCCGTTTTGCTACAATGACCCAACCGTTACTGTATGGACTCTTACTTCTTTCAATCACTCCCCATTCGATCATCTTATCTATCTCCCGTTGCACTGCTTCCTTTTTGGACAGCAGTATAGCATACGGTCTCACGAAGAATGGTTCGAGCGGAATTACATGCAACTTGCATTTATATCCTTCCACAAGTCCCGGTTTGTCTGAAAACGCACTCTTATTCCTCATTACTACTTCATAGAGGCCTCATCTTTGTTCGTGTGTTAAGTTTGACACACCGTCTACAATACTTTCCGATTCACTTTCTACACTATTGTCACTGCCGAGATTCCTCACATTACAGTAGTTCAAATTCGTACCTACGTCAATAGCAACCGGCCAGTTAACAATGTGTATAGGCTGGTATTGCCTATGCACACCGTCTCCTGCCTCGTCAAAACTAACTACTATTGTTTTATCTTGTGACATACATGTCAAAGTTTTGCTTTCGCAGTTAATCACTGCACGGTACTTTAATAGCCAATCTAACCCGATAATTACTTCTGTAGTTAAGTCTGGCACGACGACAAACTCTTGTTCAAATCGTGCCCCACATATCTTGAAGTTGACAAAAATCTGTTTTGTGACCGGTTTACTGGCCTTCCCAGTAGCACTGATTATTTTCACTCCTGTTACTGGAATAACTATGATACCAGGTCTGTCTTTCAGTAACTCAAAATATTTTCCCAGATACAGCACTCAATTCTGCACCGGTGTCAATCAACACGTTTAGTTGTAGGCCGTGCATATTAACAGACACTACTATCTGTCTACACTTGTCCTCGACTGTTTATTTATTATCCCACAGTAAATCGTCGTCTATATCCAGGTCATTCCAGAAAAAACCATCCGGCTTTGATCCTAAATCCTGCTTATCTGGCGGCTTTTTCAGCCTCTGTTCACATACAGTTTTAATTTCAACACGTTTGTCCTGAGGTTTAGTCTGTAGCTTCGCCTCCAATACCGAAAACTTTTCCTGTAACTCGTCAACTAGTGAGTGTTGCTTTGCTATCAATTCACTAATTGTCACCTTCGTTGATTCCACTTTGGTCAGATTGATCTCATCCGCCAATCTACCTGGAGGAATGTGCCCAGTAGTATCTGCAATTACTCCCTCTAGATCTGCGCAACCCACACTGCTATCGTCCGACCGTATAACGTCAGCTCTAACCTCATACACGCTGTAATCTACGTGCTTTTCTACCAATCGTGTCCGGCTATCACTAAAATTTTCGTAATCTTTCTCGTTAATACTCTCGCAATGTTTAAACTGGAGTTCTGCGTCGGATGGGTCGGCCACTTCTACCACTATAACTTTCGGTAAAGTCTGCCGGTCAGGGCCAGAACTTTCCGTTACTACTTCAACATCTAACTCCTGCGGGACTAAACACGACGAATCTTGCTCGTGCTCCCCATTAACATCAACTATTTCTGGTAAAGTCTGCCGGTTAGGACCAGAACTTTCTATCACTTCACAAACACTATCTTCCTGCGGGACGAGACGCGGCAAATCCTGCACGCGCTCCCCATAAACACTTCTCCCATACAGCCCCCTATAATCTCTTAGTTTGTCGTATAAGCGACCGAACTGCCTTAATCAGATCTCATCCCTCTCTGCATCCCCTCGCTCGATGACGGACGTTTTATCCGACATCTGATCTTCTATCAACAATTGCGAATCATTCTTAAACTCAATCTCCAGTTTCGCTGTGGGTATTACAGCTGCCACTTTATAATCGATTTCCGGAACACTACTTAAATTGTTCTCACTGACAGTGAATGTATTTTCTACTGCCGTGTCTACAGCTGATCTACTACTTGTGGGCGTACTCCTTTCTCCTAATACTGGCACACTCTCCCGCCGTTGATTATTCCATACGGAATTTTCATAACGACGGCATCTGGGTTTTCTCCTGTTATTGGGCCGCCAAAATTTCTCCACGCCCGGTCGGCCCCTCACCGGCGCGGCTAATGGTTTCCCTGTCTCGTCCCAGCAGATACTCTCCCCGGATGCTGCTGAGGCGGCTGATCACACCCTCTGGCGTTATTACTATTCTGCGAAGCCCGTATCACGCTAGTAAGACACTGGTTTCCGTCTTTCCTGTTATTATTTGCATTGTACCGATTGTTATTACGGTCCGAACCATTATTGTTATTGCTGCCATGGTTGCGGTATGCATTATTCCCATGGTTATCGTTGTTGTGGTTCCCGTTGTTGTTACCACGGCCACTACCACTGCCGCGATTATTGCGCCAATTGTCCTCGTCCTCAACTCTTTCCAGAAAATCATTGATTGTCCTGTAATTGCTTCCTACGTAGCGTTTTGTATCATCTGGAAGCTTCTTGTAGAGTTCCCAGACTATTTCGGATTCCGTGCGGCGATCACGCAAATATTCCAACTTGCGGATCCAGCCCTCACAAAACTCCTTCATCGAGCCACGCGAATTCGCATCGAAAGGCCTCGATACGACAAATTCGCGCCAGACACTTTGTTGTTTTTGCACTGACCAGTATTCAGCCAGAAACAAATTTTTAAACTCGTCAAAAGTCAGGTTCGTGATGTTGAGGTTTAAGCCCCAACGCTTGGAATCACCAGCCAACACGTCAATAACCCCATTAATTTTTCTCTCATTAGTCCATGATCTGGGTAAAACTCTTTCACAATTTTTAATGAAATCCGTCGCGTGTATACCGCCTTTTTTCAAGGGGTCGAACCGCTCCTCTTTCGTCAACAATTCCGAACTATGTGCACAGGTTTGCACATAGCGCTGTTTTTCATCAAGTTTCTTTTCTAATTTCGACACTCGTAATTCCAGAATGACATTTTCACTCTGCAGCGGAGTGTGCGCTGATATGAAACTTCCTGGCAGATTAAAACTGTGTGCCCGACCGAGACTCGAACTCGGGACCTTTGCCTTTCGCGGGCAAGTGCTCCACCATCTGAGCTACCGAAGCACGACTCACGCCCGGTACTTTGGTTCTCCGAACTACATATCGATGTAATCGTTCTATAGCATATTTTTCCCTAGGCAAGACCCAGTGTAAAAATACAAATAGTATTTACAAAACAAATCAATTATACATCGACACACACACACATACACACACACACACACACACACACACACACACATATATATATATATATATATATATATATATATATATATATATATATATATATCGTAAAACAATTACAATATATAAAGACACAGAAATGTCATATATTCAGGTAACAAAATAAGGAAAAAAATTTATAGTACAATAGATGGGAATAGGAGGATATGCATTTCCGGCGTTACAACCTCTTGTTCGCATTGACGGCACTTTGAACAGTGGACGCTACATTTCAGGTGTGTTACCACCCGTGGCTCTACCCTTCGTTTGATCCCTGCAAAATCCTACATTTCAGCAGGATAATGCACGATCGCATGTTGCAGGTCCTGTACGGGCCTTTCTGGAGAGAGAAAATGTTCGACTGCTGCCCTGGGCCGGCCAGTGTGGCCGAGCGGTTCTAGGCCTTACAGTCTGGCGCCACGAGACCGCTACGGTCGCAGGTTCGAATCCTGCCTCGGGCATGGATGGGTGTGATGTCCTTAGGTTAGTTAGGTTTAAGTAGTTCTAAGTTCTAGGGGACTGATGACCTCAGATGTTAAGCCCCATAGTGCTCAGAGCCATTTGAACCATTTGAAGAATGGCAGTTGTCTGTGCTTAATTAAGCTTTCCTCAGTCAGTACATTTGTAGGCGTTTGCATTACGTTATTCATGCCAGGCGAAATACTGCTCGGTGTGTTCTGTCGTACACATTTTCTATACGACGAAACCATGTGATTATTGTTGTAACACGTATCTCTTTCCCGAGAAGCTAGAAGACTATTGTGATTTAAACTCTTAATCTCCTGCATCTTTCTGTGTAATTATTTTACTTCATGTGACATTTAATGAAATTCATAATTAAAATTCTCTACTTTATCAACAGAATCATATGCTACTTGAGCACTTGTCTGCCATATTAGCAATGGTAAATCATTATTTAATCTTTCCACGACCTGTCCAGTATTTTGCACTAACCATTGATTAAATTCCGTAACTATTTTCTTCTGTCGGTTCACGAAATGCGTTTGAATCTATTCTGCACTATGTAGTGAGAAGTTCTGAATTTGACTAAAAGTTTTCTCTAAAGTTGACTGAGCTGACTGCACATTTTGTAGATCAGGTAATTTTTCGCAGTGTTGTTTAAATTGACCAAATTGTTATCTTAGGGCTGAAATTTGAACTGTTCAGGAAGTATATGAAGAATCTTCGTGGTCTGCTTTGCCTGCTGTTCTGTAAACGATTTTATCATTTAATCGATTCACTTATCTTGAGCTTTAGCCTATCATATCCGCTTTTCAGAAAATGTTTTCAAAGTACTATCAATTCTTTCATATTGCTGGTTCGCATGCTTACATATGACGTGTGACTGGAAAGTTTTAAGAATGGATCTGCTAATGCTTACTGGTCTTGCGGGCAGGTACAGGGAGGGTGGGGAGTGAGTCATTGCCTTATGTTTGAACGCCCTCTGACAGAAAATTGCGTTTCCTTTATTCATTTTTTTGTGGCAGCTGGTTGAGTGCAGTTCTGTTACGGCTTCTTGCCGGATTCTGATGCGTGAAAATGGATGTAAAAACGGAACAACGAGTTTGTGTGAAATTTTGTTTTAAAACCGGGAAATCAGATTTTGAGACTTAGAAACTATTAAAAACAGCTTTTGAACATAATTGTCAATCAAATGTTTTTGTCTGGTTCAACAGATTTAAAAATGGCCACTATTCATTTGAAATGAACCACGGTCTGGGCGTCCTTCCACCTCAAAAACGATCGAAAATGTAGTGAAAGTTCGTGATTTAGTGTCCTCTGATCGTAGTCTTACAATTGGGGAGATGGCTGATGAGCTTAATTTAAGTTTCTATGCACTTCAGTCAATTTTAACTGAAGATCTGAACATTCGTCGAGTGTCAGTAAAATTCATTCCAGAAGTGTTGTCAAGAGACTAGAGACAATACCAACTTGAAGTGTGCCAAGAACTGATTTATTGGACTAAGAATGACCCAGATTTGTTCAGTAGGGTAATTGCAGGTGGCGTGCGTATATGGATTTGATACTGAAACCAAAGTGCAGTCTTCACAGTGGAAGACTCCAAGTTCACCACGACCGAAAAAAAGCACACCAAAGTCGTTCGAAGGTGAAGACAATGTTGGTGATTTTTTCGATTCTACCGGTATTGTGCATAATGAATTTATCCCCAGAGGACAGACCATTAACCAGAAATACTACAAATGTGTTCTTGAGCGTTTGCGCGAAAAGGTGCGGAAGAGAAGGCCTGCCTTGAGGAAGGACAGGAGTGCAGTGCTACACCGTGGCAATGCTCCTCTGGCTCATTGTGCCTTCTCCATCGTTGAATTTTTGACCAAATTCAGAATTCCTGTGCTTCCACAACCGCCATATTCCCCTGACTTGGCTCCTGCGGACTTCTACCTGTTTCAAAAACTGAAATTTTCACTGAAAGGGAAGCGATTTCACTCGATTGAAGACATCCAAGCAAATACGGAGAGAGTCATTAAGGATACAGGCTACTTCTCTGGCTCAATATTATGTAAAAATCAACACCTATTTCTTTCAGGCACTGTTTATAATGTATATCTTTTATAAGATTTTTGTTGATATCAGGTAATGCAGCACACTTTCTAAACAAATTAGAAGTATTGTGAATATTTTTGAACCTGCTTAGGGTTATTAAAAAAATTACAAAGAAATTGATGAAATTTTTTTCCAAAATGGTCCCTCAAATTGAGATACCATTTAATCCACCATTATACATTTGAAGGAGACCAAATGTTTAACAGATATGCGTGATATGATGGCTGAGGAACTAGACCTATTTAATGCCACGTATTATGTTTATTACATGGATAAAAAATATCACATCCTACAGTTTAATTTTTATAATTTTTTTCCTAATAAAAATGTTATTTTTTTAGCATTTAGTTGATTCTGCAACAAAGCTTAGGTCTACTACATAAGTATGGACTATTGCAAATTAGAGCAACACTTTATAAACTTTAGGAAATATTTGTACCTGAATTTTGAGAAACATAACTTGTGGGAAGTTGCGTATGAAGATATGAGTCCAATTAAACTGTGCCTCAGAACATTTCTGAAGCATAGTCTTCATCCTGCAGCATTTCTCCATCTTCAAGCTTCCTCTTGACATTCCTTTCAGCACTTCTTGCTTCTTTGGTAACTTGAAGAACGAATCTTTCAGCTTCATGCACCCACTGTCTGTCATATGCAAGCAGTTGATCTTCCATTTTAGAGCCACATTTTATGCCTAAATTTCTCAGGACTTCCAACCTTCCTATCACTCCATCATTGAATCATAGCACTGCATCTAGTACATCAACTTTTAATGTATTTAGTCCTCCAAAAACATTCTTGAGTAATGTTTCCCACATGCAATGGTTGAAACTTTAATTTGTATTCTGAGTGCCCCTATGAAGACATTTGCTAAGCAAAACAGGGTCACTCAGGTATCTAAAAATTGGTTTTATTTCTTTAATAACAGACCCAGGAACAGGATGCTTATGATGGTATATTTGACCACTTTCTTTTGCTTTTTGGTAATCTCACCAAGGATCTGCTTCTTTAGGGGAAAGTCCACGAACAGGGTGGTCAGGTGTGGAAAACTTATGAAAGTAGGTGGCCCATAAAGCTCTTCTCATTGCTGTAACATCATTGAGAGTTCGTCTAATGGCCAGTCCGTAATAACTCTGAAGAAGGTCTGTTTCACTTTCTGACAACCTGCCTCTGCCACACAGAGATTTTCCACCAGATAGCAACTTTCCTTTCATTTCTCTCTGTACCTTCCTCAATTTTGCACCCATCCTCTTTTGCACATGTTCACAACACTCCAGTTTTGTTACTAAGGTATCACCATAAACATTTAACTCATTAATTTTATTGAAAGCCTTAGAGTCCCTAGGTACTTCGTATATCTAACGTTATAAACGGGCAGCGACCTCTGAAATATTTTTAGAGCTCCATCACACTCCATACCTCCACTGTAACCATCATAATTCTTAGAACACTGATGTTCAACATGTTCTTCACTGCTACCATGGCAGGAGTGGCAGTACTTAGATAAGCACTCAACATCAACAACTTTTCCATTCTCCAGAGAAGTAGCACTTACAACACCACTCAAGGAAAAATGTCCTCGACCTTGCCATGCCCCATCAAGTGCAACAGCACTGTCCCTGGTTCCACTAATATTTACAGTTTCTTCTACTCCACATTTCATAGATGCTTTAAACACAATCGTCAAGGCACCTAAAAGCATTTTTATGTACTTGCTGAACCTACTGGGAGGAGGAGGAAAATCAGTCAAACCACAAAAAGTTTGAGCAGCCTTTTTTTCCTTTTCCTATTACACACATTGCATACGCTAACTTCAAATTCACATCATATGAATTTTGCACAATGTTCGGAGTCATTTTCGAGGTAGATTTATTGCAGGATCTACACAGAACAACTAATTTTGACGCTAAATCCTTCCTACTACTTTGTTTTTCAGTTATTTCCAGACAGCCTACACCATCATATTGTTTACATTTCGCCACTTCCGTTATCAAAGAAGATAACACATCAACAATAACAAATCCACTACAAACAGCGCCATTGTTAACACAAAAATTTGAATCACCAGGAGGCGTGCCATGTGGGAGTTTCTTCCTTGAAAAACTGATGCATAGGTTACTTTCAACAGTGTGCCTTGTTTTGATTGTGAACTTGTTACCACGGAATTTCCTTTTATTGAATTTCTTCATGTGTGGCATAGTTTGTATTTATTGCACTCTAATGGATATGTACTTCCACAAAT
The DNA here is from genome assembly GCF_023864345.2 of Schistocerca serialis cubense. Classification (NCBI taxonomy): domain Eukaryota; kingdom Metazoa; phylum Arthropoda; class Insecta; order Orthoptera; family Acrididae; genus Schistocerca; species Schistocerca serialis. The sequence goes on from NC_064644.1 coordinate 11,447,076, forward strand.
GTATGTAGCATTTGGGCAACAACCAATCAGTAACACGTGAACAAACTGCTTCGGCGAAACAAAAGTAAATACCAGCAAAGATAATCATTTACAGACTCTATAAACCTGCACTGTTACCAACATATACGATGTATCATATGTATAATCGCTGGAAACAGAAAGTTCACAGTTCTTTTCGAAATAATACTGGTTTCTGTAACAGAAATAAAGGGGGCGTGCCGGCATACATGACCGCAACTTTAAAACTTGGTATACATGTCATTTTTCATCTGAAACCCTATAATGTATATATCTATGTAATCAGAAAAGACAATAGAATTTAAGAAAGTCGTAAAAAAATTTCGATTTTTTTCACCATTTATAAGTACCCTTTATCCTTAACGCACTTCAGGAAAAAAATTTCCAGGAATGTTTCCAAAAGTGGAAATACTGTTGGAGTCCGTGTGTTCAGTCAGTAGGGGACTATTTTGGAGGAGATGCATCACTGCAGCATGTAAGTAGCAGCATTGTACAATTGCAAGCCCATTCTTAAAACTTTCCAATATGGCCTCACTCCTGAATCATAAGAAATAATCTTTCAAAGGGATCTGCTACAGTTGAGCTTATTGCCCTGTCCTGAGTGCCTGCATCCGTTCTAGTTTGATTAATTACACTAAGAACTCTGTCTAGATTGTGAATATCGGGTTGTAAATTCTCGAATTGCTTCATCTGCAACTCTATCATGTTCACCTCCATCACATAAAAACATTTTCACGTATTTGGCAAACTTTACCGTATCCCGAAATTACTGTATAATTATCCTGATACATCACATGCAATTATTTGTCACTGATATTTTGTCAAATTTCAACTGACGAGAATGGCCTTTTGCATTAGAAATTTCTTTCCTTTTGTTTCCACATCAGACACTCCACTCATTTTCTCTATCGTCAGACATCAGCAAAAACACCCAGTGAGTGCGGTAGCGTCTATAGAATAAATGATTGGGGTTAGGAGTGGACCCTTATTCTATGACAGAGCACAACAGTGTTTAGCTGTACACAAGTTGTTTTTAATTCAAGATTATTGTCAAAGAAGTACACAAATTTACATAGGTTGTAACATGACAATGTTAGGACAGTTGACAAGATAACGCATTTCGTCCTGTTTAATCGAAATAACTCTAAACACAACAATATCAAATTTTAGCTAGAAGATTCTCTACAAAATTATTCTTACTACTACATCGTGAAGTTGGCGAATATTACGACAAATCATCCGTTCCCGGTTCTAAGTTTGGAACAATTTAGGATGACAATCAAGTCTATGGAGAATGGTTAGTTTTTTGTGAGAAGCTGAGCAAAAGATTACTCAAGGTTGCTCGAGTTCACAGTGGATGCAAGCTGGTGAAGCAACAAGTTTACACCTCTGCTAGCGTTGTTTACCTTAGCTGTGATGAGCTGTCAGCTGCATGGCTGCTCTCATCCTCTGAAAGTCCTATAAAAGCTAATCAAAGTCTTTGCTGATTTTATCAGCAGAAACTGTCCTATTTTCTCGTTAGGCGAGAAAATATGCACTCATCCCTAGTGTGGAAAATATGGCGATATACACGTGCATAGATGGAGCAGCGTGTACGCTTCAATGCTCTCACAGTTCTCACAAGAACAATTAACTACATATCTGTTTTGTTTCTCCGCCGTTGGAGCTCAACGACGCTACAGCTAATATCTAGCTGAATGTCAGCCGAAGTGAACGCAGTGTTCACACAAAATTGCTCCTTTATTTTGTACAGAGCGTGATGTGACCCGTTCTGCACTTGACGCTGGTTCAGAGGAGAGTCCTCGAAATTTTCGGTCTTGTGTCTCTCGTAGCAAAACTGTCCCCCACCTGGGTTCCGTCTTGCTCCATGTCACAGCTTTTTCCGGTCAATAGGAGTGTTCCTTTCATCTTGTGGAAACTATCTCCGCCAATCGCAACGGGCCTACTATAAAACTGCATCTAAATTTCGGCAGTTTACTCCTTAGTTCATGTCAGCCAATCGGACATTTTGTGCCTGCTCCAGACGCCTAAAAGTTACACACATACATCATGAGTGTACCACGTGCAGTTCACGTGATCGACTGCGTTGCTGATCAGTTTGAATCCTCTGGAAGTTCCCCAACGCAGTTTTCTAAAGATTGTCTCTGTAGCATGCTGCTGCCCTCTTTGATAAGTCACCCAGCGTGTTCGTTGTCCCTCGCCACAGGTCGCTTTAAGAGCATTCCTTTGCACTCAGGCCGTGACGTCGCAACTTGCATCTGCTCCCAAACTAAGACATTTCCGCCAGCAGCTTTTTTCTTCTCTTACTCATTGATATGCAGGATTTAGGTTTGGCGTGTTAATACTGTCGACTGAGTGTCATCCCTTTGCATTGCATACTGTACATTTTAATAGACAAATCTGCTCCTTTTCGCCAAAGTATTTCAGGTGACATATTCATCTTCCTGTTACGAGGTATAAAATCTCTCATGTAAGGTGCGAAATTGGCATTCATTTAATCTGCCACCTTACACACATATGTGAAACAAACTGCAATCCTCATTCGCCATCTTGTTCACGCATCGTGTTTCAGAATGTATTAACTGATTATTCAACACTTCTATCCACTATTATCATGAAATTATGATTATGTCTCTGCACTTTCCTAAATACAGTGCATTGGAATAGGAAATTACAAGATCGATCTCCTTACCTTTCCAGCCAAGCGTAGTCAGTTACAGGAAACTGATCAATAATCAACTAAAGTACTATTTTCCGTTTGTCCCCCAGAGTGGTTGTACATGAAAACGAAAATACACTAAAATTACGAAACTGTACACTTATTACATATATAATACTCTATAATCTGTATCGGTCTGCTACCAGTCGACAGTTTAATGTAGACCCTACCTGATTTTATTACATAAATTGAGAAAGTATCACAACAATAAATACCTTTAGTTATTAATAACTTCTCTTCCTACACTTAATAATGGAAATTCCAATGGAAATATATCTATCAATTAAGGTGAAAATACCGTGATGCTAGGAATTGTTATACTATTACTACTACGAAAAATTATCCCTGGTGTGCTTATTAAATATTTTTCTTTCTGATTCTAAATAAATTAAAATTTCTTTTAACTGTGATGTATTACTTCGTCAGGCTCTAGTCAAAGTTAATAGAAGCTTTTACGTAAAGATAAATTTTCAACAATCAAAGATAACCATGCTGTGTTAACTGAACGTCGGACTTTATAAATAACTTTAAAATGCAGGTTTTCGGAATGCAGAGCGTGAGAAATGAAAGGAAATTGATTGTAAGCTATTTTTGGGAATTAAGTTAAAATACCACACTAGATTCCGCCCGTACAAAACATTGGCCACACTTATGTAAAGTGTAGGGAGAGGAAATGTTTTCCGTTTCACAGCAAGAACAAATTTTTAAAATTCAACACTGATAATTATTATTTAACGGTAATTCAACTTACGTGAACAGGCAGAAAGCCTCTATACATCGAACTGCATACAGAGCCACCAGCACAACACAAGAAATAAGCAACAAGATCACAAAGGCAAGCGATAAGAAAAAAATAACATGGCGTCTTTCCTTTACACAGTAATTCTTGGAATATTACTGTAATTACTTTTACCAGGAACTAGAGGCGTCACAAAACCCAACTCGTTCTTAAGTTAAATGACATACTGAAAGTTATGGATAAAAACAGTCAGAGAGCTGCTGTACACCCCGATTTCTGAAAATCGTTTCAGTCTGTACCCCATTTACAAAATCATGATCGTATGGAGCATCAAGCGAAATTGTGACTGCATTGAGAATTTTTTAGAATGGAGGACACAGCAAGTCATCAACTGATGCTGAAGTGACTTCGGCTGTGCATTTGTGAAGCGTGTTGGTGCCGTTGATGGACCTGTTGTGTATTCTCGTGCTGGTCATCTTGTATATTAATGACCTTGCAGACAATAGTGATAGTAACCTCATTGTTTCACAAATGATGCAGTCATCTATAATGAAGTACTGCTTGAAAGAAGCTGCACAAATATTCAGCTAGATGTTGATAAGACTTCAAAGTCTTGCAAAGATTGGCAAGTTTTACTTTAAATGTTGGAAAATGTAAAATTGTGCGCTTTACAATAGGAAAAATAGTATTGTCCTGCGACTATGATACCAGTGAGTCACATCCGGAATTAGTCAGTACATACAAATACCTGGATGTAACAGTTTGTGAGGACATAAAAAACGTCATGTGACTAGGGCCTCCCATCGAGTAGACCGTTCGCCAGGTGCATGTCTTTCGATTTGACGCCACTTCGGTGACTTGCGCGTCGATGGGGATGAAATCATGATGATTAGGACAACACAACACCCAGTCTCTGACCGGAGAAAATCTGCGACCCAGCCGAGAATCGAACCCGGGCCCGTAGAATTGATATTATGTCGCACTGACCACTCAGCTACCGTGGGCGGACTGCGGGGAAATGAAACGGTATGATTACATAGACCCAGTTATGCGTAAAGCAGACAGCGGTTCGTTGGTAGAAGCCCTTCATTGATAGAATACGAGAGAAACGTAATCAGTCTAGAAAGGAGATTACTTTCAAATCACTCGTGCGACCCATCCTAGAATATTGTTCAAGTGTGTGCAACTCATATCAAATTGTACTAACAGGTAACATTGAAGGACACTGAGACGAGCAGCACTGCGGGTCAATAGTTTGTGCGACCCATGGAAGATCGTCACATAGCCGCTGACACAACGGAAGTGACAGACTTTTAAAGACATGCACAAACATCCAATGAAAACATTCTCAGAAGGTTTTCAGACCCAACTTCAGTGGTTGAATTTAGGAATGTATTACAACCCCCTAAGCATCGTTGCCATGGGGATCTCGAAGCCAAGATTAAGCTAATGACAGCACGCACAGAGAGTTTTAAGCTATTAGTCTTCCCGCGCTCCAGAAGTGAGTGGACCGGGAAAAGGCGTAATAACTGGTACAGTGGGACGTACCTTTCTGCCACGAATACCACCCACTCACATAAGTGTGATCAGCTGCCGAAAGTCTGAATAACCACCTTTTGCAGCCAGAACCGCTTCGATGCGTATGGGAAGGCAGTCAGGACGTTTCTGGAAAATACCGGTAGGACTGTGGAACAAAGCTGACTCCAGTACCATGGTCAGCTAACGCAAAAAGGGCGATAGAGGCAGTCCCGCGGATTTTAGATTGGGTTTAAATCCGGGCGAAAACAGTAACATAATCGTGGCGCTCTTCTAACCACACACGGACACTGCGAGCTGTGTGACACATTGCAACGTCCTGCAGGTAGACGCCATTGCGCTGAGAAAAAACCAAATGCATGCAATGGTGAACATGCATTATGCCTCCCACAGTGACGATTTCACCCAAGGAATGCCACGAAAGCATTCCCCAGACAATAACGGTCAATTAAAAAGCTGCGTGTCACCATTTAGTGGACGTGCAATTGCGACATTGGCGTGAAAATTCCAGCTTCGTCGCCAATGCGTGCATGAAACAGGCGTCCGCTACTGACGCCCATACAGAACAACGTTCGCTAAACGTCGATGAGGAGACATTCTTGGTAACCTTTCGTCTGTCTGGGCAGTCAGTATCTCTACAGTTCCACGTCCATCCTCCCGAACACATCTCCTCGCTGTCGTTCACCCATGTTATATGTGGCCCATGTTGGCCCAAGTTGCCTCGGCGCTGTTTTGGATAGAGCCTTCTTTACAGGCATGGCACGGTTTAACCACAACGAGACGCGAACTGTTTAGAAATTTAGCCGTTTCGGAAATGATTCCATCCTTGACCCAAAACGCAACGATCATGCACTCTAGGACGTCAGATAAATCGCTCCGTTTCCGCATTATGACAACGACTACACTGTTCTGCCCATCCCCCGAACACGATTTGTATGGCCTTCACTGCCAGTGCTTCCACCTGCCGTCTGTGAGTGGCTATTGCACGTTGACGTAGAACGTAGGAGGCGGTTACGTTAATGTGACTGGACCCAGTATTTTCTGTGACACTTAACTGGTAACACAGAATTCCCACGAAACATCATAATAATAGCTTCAGTGGTCTGAAAACAAATTATTAAAGCAATAGAAAGCCTTGCTGGTGGTGCAGTTCATACAACTTGAGAAATGGTTATCATTAAGCTAACAAGTGAGCTGAATGCATAAAGTAGTATCTTCTGTTTTTCTTGCACATGGCATTACTGCAAAGCTTCATGCTTGCTAAATACTGCCATCTTGAAGAAACACACTTCATTTAATTAAACCAATGAAAGCAACGCAACATAGATATGAGAGTTTTTGTAAACTTGTGATTATTAGTTCCCAATGAAAACAGGTGTTCTTGCACAGAATAAGAAGATCAACATTACATGAACCATCTGACACACAAGCACGGAAATGTATCGTAATAACCAATAACAGTCTGATATTCATCCCGCACTATGAATCATGGGACATTAATTTGCCAATGTGGCTCGCCATGTGGTAAAATGAGGAAACACATTAGCTTGTATTTAGGAGTAAACGTATAAAAAACATCAAGGATGTTTCTCAGTGTCATCTGTTGAATACAAACTATAAGCTGCTTTTAGATGTCGCTCGCCATCTTTCTCAGTATAATTCAATGCAACCTTGCTCGAAAGCACACCATATAACGTATAAGTAGAAACACACCCTCACTTCAGAGCAGTCCAAATAGGATAGACATAAAGACTAACACTTTGTTCTCTTTTCGTTTTCCTTTGTTTGCCATGTCAGCGAAATCAATTCTGATTGGGCGAGATAGCTTTCTCCTCAAAGAGCTTAGGAAAGATAGCTCATCATAAGAGATGATGGTGGTAATCGATCAGTAGGCGCACATATTCTCGCGACTAGTGGACGTGTAAAATATGACATGTAGAAGCTGACAAATCATAACAGATAAATTTCAAAACAGAAAAATTCATCTATCACTTTTAGTGTTTCTGTCGTTATCATCAAATCTAACTCGAAGACTTACATTCAATTATTGCTGTTTTACTTGTGTTGAGGTTCATTGTATATCCTCTTTTCGAAACACTATCCATTCCGTACGACTTATCTTGCAAGACCCTTCCCAGATTTGTCCCTGGTTTTCTTCTGCTTGCTCACTGTACGTATTGAATGACGACGCGGATAGGCTTCAGCCCTGTCTCTCCTCCTTCTCAAGTACGTCATCCCTATCATGTGCTTCAACTTCTGTAACTGCGGTCTGGTTTCTCTACAAATTCTAAAAAGATTTTCTCTCACTGCATTTCACCCCTGCTAACTACAGAATGTAGTGTATTCCAGTCAACACTCTTTACAGCTTTCCCGAAATCTTCAAATGCTGTAAACGTACACTCATCTTGCCTCGTGAGTTCCTTCATGTCTCTGGAACCCAAACGGTTGATCCCCGAGATTGCCTTCTACCAATCTTTGCATTATTATGCAAATAATTCCTGTCAATATTTAAGAAGCATGGGTAGCCATATTCTTCAGAACTATGTTCACAATCTTACTACCAAGTGCAATATTGATAATGGTACATTGGTAAATCTAGGGCATGTCTAGAACGACTATTCGATTTAAGACCAGTTGTTCTTAACTTTATGAAGGAAAATTAGAGCAGAAACTAAAATTAGTACATTGAGTATCGACTGCAGGCGTCGCATTTTAAGTAGGCTTGACAACAGGCTGACCACAGTAAGATAGTGCAAGGTGAGAAACAGCTTATTTCTGATTTTATGGGTGTGCAGCTTAGAAAAATCGCACGGGGTCCATTTATGAAAGAAAAGCACCATTCATTGAGCTTGCTCACTGGCATTGAAGAAAACGGCATGTTTGAAGAAAATCATTGCGCCCTTCAAAATATTGCAAAGATGGTTTTCTAAACGCTTTGAGGACGCTGCAGGACTTACTTCTGTTTCTGAGCTGTTTTTAAGACTGTTTGCCAAACGTTGTTTTGCTCTGGAAGATTTTCTATGTCTCTGTAATGAGGGTATAAACATGATAAACTATTCCGATCAACGTATGAGTGCGAAGGGTTCTTTTCGATTACGAAAGTAAGTAAGTAGCAGTTACATGGCACTCTGAGTGCGAAAGTTTCTGAAATTGTTTGTGTATGTCTGCATGCCGATAGCGTCTACCAGATAAAAATTATGTTATGTCTTGAGCATGCCAAAAATAATTAAATAATATTGACAATTCGCTTTGTTTCTCACGTGTGTTGATGAGAAAAAAGAAATATGAATTCGAGTCATATGTAGTACGACTGCATTGCCATTTAAATGAGGGGAGTCCACAGTTTCCCCCCTCTTCCCCCTCCTCGCACTCAGACAGCGTGGGGTGGCTGTGGGGGAACTGTGCAGCCGGGTGATAAGAGCTGGGGCTCGTGAGCAAGAATCGTTCACGCTTGCCGAATTCCTGACCGTCCCTGCACTACACTGTCAGCAGGTATCCCAGTACAAAACACGACCGCTCGTTGCGTGCTATTTTACGACGACGATACTTCCTCCCACAGCTCTACCAATTATAATATACTTAATCCAGTGGTGGATTATTTAAGGAAGCAGATAAAGGTGGGTTCCATTAAGAAAAGTTGCTGTTAGCAGGTCTCGAATTTTAGAATTTACTATCGAGAGCACAGCTCATAGATGACTCTTTTAAATGTGCACAGTTAAGCAAGATTTTGCATGCCGCTGTGCAACACCGATCTTTCCATATGGGAAGTCTTATGTGAAGAAATGCAGACTGAATAATCATATTACAAACAAATTAGCAACTCCAGTGCTGGACCGGCACTGAGTCAACTGTACTCGACTACGAAGCCAAGTGGTCATCCCCAGCAACAACAATCAGACATTGCTATCTAGGCAGTTATTTTATTGTTGATGTAGTCATCTTTGAAAGGGCTCTTCCTCCAAATTTTGACAAAATGATTTAACAACGGTAACAGGTTCTATACACATCGATACACCTTTCTGCATGAATAGGGTGTAAATACGTTTCGTGAGTTCGCTTAAATCACTATGTATTATGAACCACGTTTTGTAACTCATGTCATATGTTGAATAATACTATAAATTGTATGTGTAAGGTGCAGAATAATTAATCTGCAATGCATGTATGAGATGAAGGAAACGCGAAGAAAGGAACAAATGAAATATACTCCTTACGATTTGGTTATAGAAAAGAGTATGGACCAGAAAATGTCAAAGAGCTAGGTTTGCTTACTGATGGTTAGATTGGGCAAAATAAGACAGTTTAAAATTCTAACACGTGTATCTCTCGTGAACACTAAACATTTTGATATTCATAGACATTCTTACAACGTGCGTGACAGGAAATGTTTCATGGTGGAACGGGCAACCAAAAAAGCTTATAGTATGTATACAGTGAAAGAATATTGTGAAATCACTGTAAATGCTTCCAAACATCGTAATTTCACCATGAAGTTAATAGAAACTAAAGATATCTACAGCTTTTCTAAGTGGTGGCAACATACTACCGGAAAGGCTACTGTTGAGCGAATCAGAACATAGACATGATCCAAAATACCAAAACGTCCTGTTGCAACCATGATGATTTATGGATTTTAAATGTAGTGAGTTACAGCCAGATGTTGTGGCTGCTGAATTCATAGGAGGATTACAAAAACATAATTCGATATTTTATTTTTGGAACTGCTTGTTGTTTTTAATTTTGAGAAGACTTACACTGGATCAGTATTTATTAACAGCAACAAAATGCAAGACCTTCAACGTGTTTTTATTATATCCCACTTGGATGTTTGTATTCCTGCGAGTATTACAAGGTTTTGGACACACTTTTTCAAAGAGATCGCAAATCTTGCAACCACATAATGGCAAAACATCCATTTTATTCTTTTCTTTAAACGTTGGAAAGACCGTAACGTTACACTCCATATACTCACCAATAGGAGGTTTTCCATCGTTCCTAAAAACTAAGTGAAGGTCTCGATGGTGGTTTATAAGTTTTGGTAACAGATGAAAATCAGAAGAGGGCAAATCAGGATTGTTAGGTACGCTGGGAGGGAACCAAGGCGTCAGATGGTTAGAGATGTCACATCGCTTGTGTGTGGTCCGGGATTGTCATGATGAAGGAGACGGTGCTCCAAGTGTGGACGAACTCTTCTGCAGTTATAAACTCTGTTATAGCAGGCTGTTTCCCATGCACCACATACACTATGTGGTCAAAAGTATCCGGACATCCGGCTGAAAATGACTTACAAGTTCGTGGCGCCCTCCTTTGGTAATGCTGGAATTCAACATGGTGCTGGCCCACCCTAGGCTGCGTTCACACCGCTCCGCGCCGAGCCGGGACGGCGAAATGGGGGGAAATCCACTTCTCCGATTTTCATGTTTTAAAAATTCTTAGCGGTATATAAGACTTCGCCACATCGTTTTATGAACTTATTTTTCCCCTAAAAGCGTTACTTACGTCGTGAAAAAAGAAAAAGTCTACTTTTCGTTTCGCGTGATTTCTTAGTTTCGTAACGCTTCCCAACCGATTTTGAAGAAAGTATGCGGCTAAAAAATCTGATTTTTGTACACGTGGTAGTGTAACATCTTAACTTCGTATTGAATCATTTATGTTTCCATATTTCTTAACAGTCATTGTGAAATGATGCTATTTGTCAACATTGTGCACTTGATTTACAAATCTTGTAGTGAAAAAGATAGGTAGCGGGTAGCTTACTGTTAGATCCGTTTTAGACCATACATTGTTGGGAATGAAATGTAGCTAAAAGTACCAAAAAGGTTTTGAAATGATAATGATACTGATATCTGTCTCTGGTCACAAGTAATGCGAGCTATTCAGTGGCGTCAGTGCCGCGTCCGCAAGCCACGGAGTTAGCGCGGTTACAGCTTGGTTTAGTGTAGTCATATAATGCAGGACAGAAAATAACTAATTACTAGTGATCAGCGCAGACCTAGTGTCGGTCCCTCGTATTATTTTAATGGTCTCATTGTCTAGGTAAATCCAAAAAAATGGCTCTGAGCATTATGGCACTTAACATCTATGGTCATCGGTCCCCTAAAACTTAGAACTACTTAAACCTAACTAACCTAAGGACATCACACAACACCCAGTCATCACGAGGCAGAGAAAATCCCTAGATAAATCCAAATGTATAAGAATTTTTCCCTCGGCTACTGGACAATTATCTGCTATGCTTTTATAATTCGCCACACGTTGCATCACAAAAGACAAACAATTATTTGTCATCAACACCCTACAATTAGTATAATGTACATTTCGTATTTCGAACGAAAAGAGAAGAGTATATTAATCTAAGATGAGATGTTGCTCCTGATGCATTGTAATAAAAGCTTGCAACATTCTACATGACTTCTTTCTAGTTGCATATAATAAACATCAGATGTTAAAAAATATAAATACATTTGCAGATGAAACTTCCTGCGGATTAAAACTGTGTGCCGGACCGAGACTCGAGCTCGGGACCTTTGCCTTTCGCGGGCAAATGCTCTACGAACTGAGCTACCCAAGCATGACTCACGCCCCGTCCTCACAGCTTCACTTCTGCCAGTACCTCGCCTTCTGGAAACATTTACAGATGCTTCTATGCCTAAGTTTGACTAAGGCGCAAAAAGTTCATTTTTTTTGTATTATGACATTTGCAGTTCACGTCAGTGTAGTACCGCAAGCTGTAAATAATTACATTCTTTAGATCGACCCTATCTCCACTTAGAAAGATCTGTGGATAGCTCTTACAAGTAGTCTATTTTAGGAAATGAATGCAATCAAACCAAGGCTGAGTGGGACAGCATTTCAATCAACGCTTTGCTGGATCATTTGACGACGAAATGATGAAGTTATCGTTTTCTGTAAGGTGCTGCCATTTAGATTTTTCTATTGTGACTGAAAGAAAATGCGTGGATTCAGCATAGCCTCAAGCACAGCAGGACAGGTAAATGAATTATTGTCGATTGATGTGTTGGATTTTCGTCTAGTTCAAAGCAGTGTAAAGGATGAGATGTGCGTGTCACTGTTTGCTTCTGTGTATTTTTTCGCCTTGGTGGTCTTGTCCCCAGCGGCAAAGGGATCTTAATTCGTTAGCAGCTGAAGGTCAAAGATGACACAGGTGCAGCCAGAAGTTTTTCACCACTATCCAATTAGAACCGTCTTATGTAACAATGATTTCATTGTTATCTTAGTTATGTTTTCACATTATAGTGACTCATCGAATTTTGAGCACATTGTAATAGGGTGGACATTGACTCTCCCTAAGAATATCGACTGGCATTTAGTAAAGATTTTTAATTACAATAATAAAGAACGTTCCTGAAAAACTTTTATTTATGTTGCAGATTGAGTAATAACATGCATGACTATCAAAGAACGTTTCGGGCAACAATTACAAAACGGAATACAGTTTCACATTAATATAATGTTGTTGTTGTGGTCTTCAGTCCAGAGATTGGTTTGATGCAGCTCTCCATGCTACTCTATCCTGTGCAAGCTTCTTCATCTCCCAGTACATACTGCAACCTACATCCTTCTGAATCTGCTTAGTGTATTCATCTCTTGGTCTCCTTCTACGATTTTTACCCTCCACGCTAATACAAAAAGCAAAGTTGTCTGAAGAAGTAAGTTGAATAAGCGCAGTCATTGTTTTGAAGAACCTGGCACTGCACTCACTGCCTCCAATTAATCATAAACAAGCTCTCGTATTTTAAGTTTCACAAACATTTGCCGCTGAACTGGGAGGGAGTTTATTGCACTCCTGAGACTCATCAGGAAGTGGTATGTATCATCGTTTTGGGTCATGTCTTGATGTGCCTTCGTCACAGCTAATTTGTCCTTTTCGAGCTTTAAATGTTCTTCATCAATATTTGGCCCACTACTTCTTTTTTTTTCCTTTGTAATACTGTGCTTGCCAGTGGAGACGTTTCATCAACTGCCACTAATGATGATATATCAGACTCATCTCGTTCATCTTGTGGACTAGAGTGGTGGTTAGACGAAAATTCTGGAGATAGTTGAGATTGACTTGCTGGTTCCGTTTCTTCTCTTGGAATTAAAATATCCCTTAGGAAATTCATGTGTTGGAACCAAGGCCAAGTGGAATTGTGTTTCCGTGGGCTTTTTCCTGGGTCACCTGATCTAACGTTACCAAGTTTTTTAAGTTCTTCTCTGCAATTGTCTCTCAGATGTTTCCATTTAGATTTCGCCGTTTTAACTGAAAGAACAATAAAGTGGTGTAAGAGAACAAGTTCCATAGTTCCCTACTACCACAGAAGTTTGAAAATAGACTAACTACGTAAATGTGTATTATATTCTCTAATAAAACTGATAAAAAGCTTTCCACGTTGCCACATCTGAGTAGCAAGTTTATCAAGTTGCTTCTCAGGTATATTTCACCTGGGATATCCTATCATGCACTACCATGATAATTGTGAATAGAAATGTCAACTGTATCATTGGTTGTGAAAAAAAGATTGAAAGGCCATGTGGTAAGCACGTACTCTTATTATTTTAGCAATGCTGAATGCATCCTGATTTAAAGAAATATTTCAATGCGTCTGACATAGGGTTTCCCAAACTGTGTATGATATTTATATGGGAAACTCATACATATGCAGTGTCCTAAACATTCTGGCAGCATGTTCTAAAATTACAAAATATGTTATTAAATTGAACTCCAAGCAGTTGCTGGTCACACATTTTTAGGCAGAGATATTGGCGTCTGTAGTAAACAGAGTGATGGAGGTCTGTTCAAACAACGCGCTTAATGTAAGAGGCCTACCAATGGAGAACATCAAGAAATGTCACACGAATCACCATGTATTTTTGGAAGATGAGGCTCATCCATTTTTAGAGAATTTGATTATGTCTTTTCCTTGCATATAATTGAGCAGCAGGAAGAGCCTGTACAGAAAAATGCATTCCAGAGCAAGACAGGTTGTTCAGTGCACATCCGATAATATGAAAGATACATGGAAACCACTGAAGAAGGAAACTGAAATACCCATTGACATTGCTGATCAAATATCTAAGTGCATTTCCCTTTTAATATCGTCATCGATAGAGGAGGATGCATTATTGAAACTGAACAGTTTTCTAACAATGCTGGTATGCAAGCTGCTGGTACCACAATCAACAGAAATTCTACATTACGTTTGAAGGCAGTCAGAAGCTCGTTCGTTGAACATTTATTCACAAATAGAAATTAAAACATATAAATAATCCACAACAAAATAGCTCAAAATATATATTAATTTATTACATTATATCTGCATATCGGTTCATTACAAATAAAAAATTAACAATAAAGAAAGATAATTTATATTCATGCCTACCATCTGAACAGCACTCCTGTGCCACTTCATTCCATAAACTGGAAATTACGTCACGGTTGTGGTATTAGCCCAGTCTCTGGTCCCAAACAGCTGGGCGCAGCTTAACTTCATTTATAAGTTGCTCCACATCCATGATGACAAGAGCAGTGTGAAGCACGTAACAAAGAACAATGACGTTGACCCGCTACTGCCTGACTGCAACTGGAACGAATGGCTTTCAGGGAGTCCCCACCACCTCCAACCCCTCTCCCCACCATGCACGCACGCCATACACACGTGAACCCTTTAAAAAACCTAAATGTATGGTCTGTATGTGTGCACGATTGCGCACATGTACAGGTAGAAGTGTCAGTGACATAGGTCTGATAAAATTTTGTGTAAAACTAATGTCGGCCGGAGTGGCCGTGCAGTTCTAGGCGCTGCAGTCTGGAGCGGAGCGACCGCTACGGTCGCAGGTTCGAATCCTGCCTCAGGCATGGATGTGTGTGGAGTGCTTAGGTTAGTTAGGTTTAATTAGTTCTAAGTTCTAGGCAACTGATGACCTCAGAAGTTAAGTCGCATAGTGCTCAGAGCCATTTGTAAAACCAATCACAAAAACAAACTGGGGATTTGTGATACGTTTACTGCAGAAACTGAAGCGCAATTCTGTAGCCTCGTTGTCTACTGTGACAGAAAAAATAATGGAGAGTTAATGAAACTACTGTAGATCGACACAGATGTTCATTTCATTGTTCTTCATTGTTTTTTTCCTTCCTTGGCGGGCTGCGCTGCACTGTCAAGGTATTCCCCACTCTTTGCATAAATGGCTGTTAGCTGCCGGAGGACAAATAAATAAATTTAAAAAAATCCCCACCCTTCGGCAGATGACAAGCAAGTCAGTAGAAAACACAGCTGCAGTCAACAGTTGCTCGCCTTTAGCTAGTCTGTGCTGTCATGTAGAACGATGCCTTCACTCTTTTATTGGTATTGTTATGACTCTATAGTAACTCGTCGAGTTTTGAAGTACAGAAGAACTAGGAGGTTATGGATTCATCCCATAAACAGCGACAGGCATTTAGGAGGGTTTTTTTCTTTACCTGAAGGACTTAAAAACTATCCTGAAAAAAATCTTCCTGGCAGATTAAAACTGTGTGCTCGGCCGAGACTCGAACTCGGGACCTTTGCCTTTCGCGGGCAAGTGCTCTACCACCGAGCTACCGAAGCATGACTCACGCCCGGTACTCACAGCTTTACTTCTGCCAGTATCTAGTCTATTACATTCCAAACTTTACAGAAGCTCTCCTGCGAACCTTGCAGAACTAGCACTCCTGAAAGAAAGGATATTGCGGAGACGTGGCTTAGCCACAGCCCGCGAAAGGTAAAGGTCCCGAGTTCGAGTCTCGGTCGGGCACACAGTTTTAATCTGCCAGGAAGTTTCATATCAGCGCACACTCCGCTGCAGAGTGAAAATCTTATCCTGAAAAATTTTATTCATATTACAGAATGAATCAAAATACATTTCAGTATGTGCTGCAGATCATTCAAGACAAAATTTCGAAACAGAACACAAATTTTCGCAAAAGTATAACAGCAGAAGAAAAATTGTGTATAACGATAAGGTGAGATTCGTTAGTACACACTTTTTGGTTTGCGGTAGAGCTTTGTACAGCATTCACTACCTCCAATTAATTGTAGTCATGCTTTTGTATTTTAAATTTCACAAACGCTTACCTCTGAGGGGAAGAGAGTTTATGGGACTCCTGAGAATCATTAGGAAGTAATTAGTTTCGTCATTTTGGGTAATGTCTTGCTGTGCCTTCAACGAAGAATCGCAGAAATACTCCTTCAGAAATTTCCAACTTTTTTCTTCATGATGCAGCGCTTGGCAGTAGTGATGGTTCATCATGTGGAGCCACTGATGATCTCGCAGAATTCTTTTCATTACCTTGTAAGATAGGCAGATTGATAGGCGAAGAGTTTTGAGATAATGCCCTTTGAGTCAGTGGTTCTATTTCCACTGATAAGGAACTGTGCATAGCTCTTGGAACTTAGGAAAATCATATAACAGAACAAAGCCCGAGTGGAATTGCATTTTAATATTCTATTCCCTTGATCACATGACCTTATTTGGCCAAGTTATACAAGTTATTCTCTGTAACTGTCTCTCAGGTCTTTGTATTTCGATTTCATTATTTTAATTGAAAGAATATAGAAGGGTGCAAGAAAATGTCTCTTTAATAATTTATTGTTGTATAACTGTCAAATGACATGGAATATGTAAATATCTACTGTGCAAACAAAACTGTAAAAAGTGATTTTTGAGTTTCTCCCGGCGTATTTGATAATCAAAATATCCTCCGGTGTACTGCCGGTCTACAGTGTCCAATGGGCGCAATATTTCGGCGATCATACATGATACGGAGATCCGTACGCTAAGGCTGCCCAGAGGGAACTGGCTTCGGTCACGGCGGCGGCCGATTTAAATACCCTCCGCCCGCGGCGCGCTCCCTCCGCCGTCCGCGCCCCGCGCCACGGTAGCGCGGTGGAACAGATTGCGACGGCGTCTGAGATGACGTCGGTGTGATGGCTCTGTCCTCCGTGGTCGTCACAACTATACATTTGCTCGATTTACTCTTGATTAACCCAATCGCTGGTTCCCAAGCCTTGCTAAGATTATAGCCACAGTCACGGTTTATGAGGTCGTCATTGGTGCGAATTTCGATGGCCGCTCTAACAACGCAGTCCAAGTATCTCGACGTCTGCACCAGAATCCTCGTGCGTTCATACTGCATAGCGTGGTTTTCCGACAAACAATGTTCAGCGACAGCCGACTTGCTTGGATACATCAGTCGAGTGTGCCTCTGGTGTTCACGGCATCGATCCTCGACGGTACGCATCGTCTGACCAGTATACGACTTGCCACATTGACACGGAATCTGGTACACGCCGGCCTTCCTCAAACCGAGGTCATCTTTGGCGCTCCCCACCAGTGCACGAGTTTTATTCGGAGGACAAAACACAGTTCCGACCCGGTGTTTCTTCAAAATGCGGACGATTTTCCCCGAGAGTGCGCCCGTATATGGAATAAACGCAGTGCCTACCTCCTCCCTCGTGATTTCATCCATCTCCACAGGTTGTGCTGTAGTGGTTGGGAGGAGAGCACGTTGAATCTGCCACTCTGAGTAGCCATTTTTTCGAAATACAGTTCACAGATGTTCCAATTCCTGGGGTAGACTCTCTGCGTCAGAGATAGTGCACGCCTTATGTACTAGAGTTATAAGTACCCCATTCCTCTGTGAAGGATGGTGGCAGCTGTCTGCGTGCAAATACAGATCAGTGTGCGTTGTCTTCCGATACACCCCATGACCTAGTGTGCCGTCAACCCTTCTCTTGACCAAGACGTCAAGGAAAGGTAATTTACCCTCCGTTACAGTCTCCATAGTGAATTTGATGTTTTGGTGTATGGAGTTTAGATGTGTAAGGAAGTCAAGGAGTTTATCCATACCATGTGGCCAGATGACGAACGTGTCGTCCACGTAACGGCAAAAGCAAGTAGGTTTCCATTCGGATGACGACAGGGCTTCCTCCTTGTAGTTCTCCATGTACGAATTCGCTGCCACCGGTGAGAGTGGGCTACCCATGGCGACTCCCACCATTTGTTTGTAGTATTCTCCATTAAAAAGAAAATACATGGAAGTCAAGGCATGCCTAAAAAGTTCAGTGGTCTTCTCGTCAAACTTCTGACTAATAAATTCTAGTGACTCTCGCAGGGGTACCCTCGTAAACAAGGAAACGACGTCAAAACTCACCATGATATCTGACTCATCCAACCTGAAGCTATCAAGGCGTTTAACAAAATCCACCGAATTACGGATGTGATGAGGGCATTTACCCACATAAGGACTTAATATTCCTGTCAGGTATTTGGCTTACAAATATGTAGGTGCCCTGATGTTGCTGACAATGGGGCGTAATGGTGTCCCCTCTTTGTGAACCTTCGGGAGTCCATATAGTCTAGGCGGTACCGGACCTTGGGGTAACAATATCTTAGCGTCACCCTCCGGTAAATCTGCGTCCTTGAGAAGCGACCTCGTCTTGTTCTCTACCTTCTTTGTAGGGTCAAAGCTGATCTTCCGGTAGGAATCGTCATTTAGCAGGCTGTGCATCTTATCAGTGTAGTCCTTATGGGAGACAACAACTGTAGCATTGCCTTTGTCAGCCTTTAAGACAACAATTTCAGAGCGCTCCCTCAGATCACGAATGGCCGCCCTCTCTATACTGGTGATATTTGACTTCATCGGCTTGGATTTCGTCAACGCACGACAAGTTTCACGACGTATTTCATCTCAGACGCCGTCGTAATCTGTTCCACCGCGCGACCGTGGCGCGGGGCGCGGACGGCGGAGGGAGTGCGCCGCGGGCGGAGGGTATTTAAATCGGCCGCCGCCGCGACCGAAGCCAGTTCCCTCTGAGCAGCCATAGCGCACGGATCTCCGTGCCGGCACGTTCACAGGAGCTCAGTCCGTCAGTTCACCTGATGATGGCGACATGTATGATCGCCGAAATGTTGTGCCCATTGGGCACTGTAGACCGGCAGCACACCCGTGGATATTTTGAAAACTGTATAAACTTCGCTCAACACCACACTTGAGTAACACATTTTACGACTTTTTTTCGCAGTTATCTGTCCACTGGCATCTCCTTTCATGCACTAGCATCGTCATTCCGATTAGGAGTGTCCATCGTATCAGTGTTGGTGAAAGACGTTTGTATGGCCATATGGGAGTCACTTGCTCCCATTCATTTACCAACGCCAACTGTTTCTGGATTTAAAGAAATTGCCAGTGAAATGCATAGGAGATGTGGATTTCCAAACTGTGTTGGATGTATACACAGGAAGCACATGTGTGTCCAATGTCCTAAACTTTCTGGCAGCATGTTTTACAATTACAAACAGTATTATTCGAATGTACTCCAAGTAGCTGCTGATGCAAATTACAAATTTATAGCTGTAGATGTTGGTGCCTACGGTAAACAGTCTGATGCAGGCGTGTTTAAAGAAAGTATTTTATATAAGAAACTTACAAATGGGGAGCTGTTATTACCGCCACCAACAAGACTTGAAGGAATGTGTCAGGAACTACTGTACGTCATTTTGGGAGACGAAGCTTACCCCTTATTAGAGAATTTGATGAGAGCTTTTCCTCGCAGAAATTTGGACAACGAGAAGATTCTATAAAATGATATGCATTCCAGAGCAAGAAAAGTTGTTGAATGTGCATTTGGTATAATGACCAATAAATGGAGACTACTGAGGAAGGAATTTGAAACATCCATTGACGTAGCTGATCACATAGTCAAGAGCATTTGTCTACTTCATAATATTGTCATTGACAGAGAAGGATGCAATGTTGAAGCTGAAAAGTTTTGTAACAATGCTGATATGCAGACAGCTGGTGCCACATTCAGCAGGAATTCCACATTACGTTCGAAAACTGTCAGGAACACTTTTGTTGAATATTTCGTTAAAAATGCAACTTAAAATTATTAAAAAACCTTTCAAAAATAAATTTTGGATTTGAAAGTACTTAGCTATTTACTGTATTTTTGTGTATCTCGTTTCATTGTAAATAAAACAAATAAAATTATAAAGGAAAATAGTTTATATTTGTGTGTACTATCTGAAACACACTCCTTGTTTACTTCGTTCCATAATCTGGAAACTGCATCATTACTGTCATAGTAGCCGAATTTCAGATAGCAAATTGATGGACAAAAAATGGTTCAAATGGCTCTGAGAACTATGGGACTTAAAAATTGATGGACACAAGTTAATGTCACGTATATGTTATTCTGCATTCATTAAAGTAAGAACATCGCAAAAAGATGTCACAGACAACAGCTTATAGTAACGTGCCACAGCATGACAGTCAGGTCTATCTCCGTTTACAAGTAAATGCGAACTATTCAGTGGCGGCAATGCCGCGATCGCTGGCAAGCTATTATTGTAAATGCATGTAAATACGGTAGATTAAATAAATGAAAGAAAAGTAATTTCGCATGTGTCATTATAATTAACGCAATTTTTCCTCACTGATTGTGAAATGTGAGGTAACGTCTTAAAAGACGTATGCAGCCGGCTGCGATCACACTGCCGGCCGGGCCGGGCCGGGCTGACGCGTACTGGCTCGGCTCGTGCCTATCCAGCTCAGGCCGACGAGTAGTGCATTCACACTGCGCGCCGCGCCGAGCCGGGACAGCGAAATGGGGGGAAATCCACTTCTCCGATTTTCATGTCTTAAAAATTCTTAGCGGTATATAAGACTTCGCCACATCGTTTTATGAACTTATTTTTTCTTTAAAAGCGTTACTTACGTCGTGAAAAAAAAAGTCTACTTTTCGTTTCGCGTGATTTCTTAGTTTCGTAACGCTTCCCAACCGATTTTGAAGAAAGTATGCGGCTAAAAAATCCGATTTCTGTACACGTGGTAGTGAAACATCTTAGCTTCCTATTGAATCATTTATCTTTCCATATTTCTTAACAGTCATTGTGAAATGATGCTATTTGTCAACGTTGTGCACTTGATTCACAAATCTTGTAGTGAAACAGCTAGGTAGCGGGTAGCTTACTGTTAGATCCGTTTTAGACCATACATTGTTGGGAATGAAATGTAGCTAAAGGTACCAAAAAGTTTTTGAAATGATAACGATACTGATATCTGTCTCTGGTCTCAAGTAATGCGAGCTATTCAGTGGCGTCAGTGCCGCGTCCGCAAGCCACGGAGTTCGCGCGGTTACAGCTTGGTTTAGTGTAGTCATATAATGCAGGACAGAAAAAAACTAATTACTAGTAATCAGCGCAGACCTAGTGTCGGTCCCTCGTATTATTTCAATGGTGTCATTGTCTAGATAAAGTGTCTAGATAGACGTGTCAATGACATAGGTCTGATAAAAATTGATGTAAAACTAATCACAAAAACAATCTAGAGATTTGTGATACGTTTACTGCAGATGCTGAAGCGCAATTCTGTAGTCTCGTTGTCTTCTTTGACAGAAAAAATAATGGAGAGTTAATGAAACTACTGTAGATCGACACAGATGCGCGTTTCGTTGTTCTTCATTGTTTTGTTTCTTCCTTGGCGGGCTGCGCTGCACTGTCAAGGTAAGCCCCACTCTTTGGCTAAATGGCTGTTAGCTGCCGGAGGCCAAATAAATAAATTTAAAAAAATCCCCACCCTTCGACAGCTGACAAGCAAGTCAGTAGCAAAGGCAGCTGCAGTCAACAGTTGCTCGCCTTTAGCTAGTCTGTGCTGTCGTGCAGAACAATGTCTTCAGTCTTTTATTGGTATTGTTTTGACTCTGCAGTAACTCGTCGAGTTTTGAAGTACAGAACAACTAGGAAGTTATGGATTCATCCCATTAATAGCGACAGACATTTAGGAGAGTTTTTTTTCTTTACATGAAGGACTTAAAAACTATCCTGAAAAATTTTATTCATATTACAGAATGAATCATAATACATTGACAGAGAAGGATGCAATGTTGAAGCTGAAAAGTTTTGTAACAATGCTGATATGCAGACAGCTGGTGCCACATTCAACAGGAATTCCACATTACGTTCGAAAACTGTCAGGAACACTTTTGTTGAATATTTCGTTAAAAATGCAACTTAAAATAATTAAAAAACCTTTCAAAAATAAATTTTGGAATTGAAAGTACTTAGCTATTTACTGTATTTTTGTGTATCTCGTTTCATTGTAAATAAAACAAATAAAATTATAAAGGAAGATAATTTGTATTTGTGTGTACTATCTGAAACACACTCCTTGGTTACTTCGTTCCATAATCTGGAAACTGCATCATTACTGTCATAGTACCCGAATTTCTGATAGCAAATTGATGGACACAAGTTAATGTCATGTATATGTTATTCTGCATTCATTAAAGTAAGAACATCGCAAAAAGATGTCACAGACAACAGCTTATAGTAACGTGCCACAGCATGACTTTACAATGCATTGTCATCTCGTTCAAAAATGGTTCAAATGGCTCTGAGCACTTAACATCTATGGCCATCAGTCCCCTAGAACTTAGAACTACTTAAATCTAACTAACCTAAGGCCATCACATAACACCCAGTCATCACGAGGCAGAGAAAATCCCTGACCCCGCCGGGAATCGAACTCGGTAACCCGGGCGCGGGAAGCGAGAACGCTACCGCACGACCACGATCTGCGGACTGTCATCTGGTAGAGACACATTTCCGTCCCTCAGTGACACTCATATCTGCCTCCGTTTACAAGTAACTGCGAACTATTCAGTGGCGGCAATGCCGCGATCGCTGGCAAGCTATTGTTGTAAATGCATGTAAATACGGTAGGTTAAATAAATGAAATAAAAGTAATTTCGCATGTATCATTATAATAAACGTAATTTTTCCTCACTGATTGTGAAATGTGAGGTAACATCTTAAAATAAAAGACGTGTGCAGTCACACTTGTGATGAAAACAGAAGGGAGACGAGTGATGCGTGTACTGCAGAAGCTGTAGTGCTGCTCCACAGGCTCGCGCCTGCGGTCGGCTCGCGCCGGCAATATTAAACACTCGGGATGTCGCCGGCTCGGCTCCGGGAGGCTCACGCCGTGTCGGCGCGGCCCGGCCGCCAGTGTGAACACCGCAGTTCAAAACCATGTGTTTGATACCAAGGCGGGCGATACCAAGGCTCGGCTCGGCCCCGCCGGCAATGTGAACGCAGCCTACTGTTGGCACCACACACGCTGGCAGGTGACGTTCACCGCGCATTCGCCATAGCCACACTCTGCCATCGGATCTCCACATTGTGTACCGTGATTAGTCACTCCACACAACGTTTTTGCACTGTTCAATCGTCCAATGTTTACGCTCCTTACACCAAGCGAGGCGTAATTTGGCATTTACCAGAGTGATGTGTGGCTTATGAGCAGCCGGTCGACCATGAAATCCAAGTTTTCTCACCTTTCACCTAACTGTCATAGTAGTTGCAGTGGATCCTGATGCAGTTTGGAATTCCTGTGGA
Source organism: Schistocerca serialis cubense (assembly GCF_023864345.2). Taxonomy (NCBI): domain Eukaryota; kingdom Metazoa; phylum Arthropoda; class Insecta; order Orthoptera; family Acrididae; genus Schistocerca; species Schistocerca serialis. The sequence continues at coordinate 11,470,505 of NC_064644.1, forward strand.
ATGGTTTGGATAGATGTTTGCCTATTACACATTACGACCCTCTTCAACTGTCGGTTGTCTCTGACAGTCAACAGACGAGGTCTGCCTGTAGGCTTTTCTGCTGTACGTGTCCCTTGACGTTTGCACTTCGCTATCTAGTGATGTTTAGGAGTGTGGAATTCTCGTGTACAAACGTATGACACAAGTGACACCCAATCACTTAACTACATTCGAAGTCCGTGAGTTCCCATTCTGCTCTCACGATGTCTAATAACTACTGAAGTCACTGATATGGAGTACCTGGCAGTAGGTGGCAGCAAAATGCACCTAATTTGAGAAACGTATGTTTTGGGGGTGTCTGGATCCTTTTGATCACATAGTGTAGTTACGCTGCATTCCGCTACGTTACACACTGCATTTTGCAGACCTCTAGCAGCAGAGGAATGCAACTTGCGTCTGGAAAGTCGACACGTAAATCTTAACCGATATTGAGAACAGAACAAAAAATTCGGAGGCTTTACTTCTCAGCAGGAACTTATAAATTTAGTTCGCTGTGTTTTCCGCTAGTTTAAGTTTCAGTACTTTATGTAAGTTCTTCATTATTCACTTTTCGAATAAAAAATTCACGTCATTAAGGTTAATCAGAAAGTTTACTTATAAATTTTCTGACAATAACTTTCCTTGACGGGACCACATCACGTGCACATCAAAATTCTTTGTGCTGTTCAACTACAGTCAACAATAACATACACTGAGAGTTCACATAAGAAAAAAGGGCGCTTTATAAACTTACGAGCTTCAAAGACACTCTAACACACATTTTAAAAGAACACGTGGCCTACCGGGACCATCCGACCGCCGTGTCATCCTTAGATAAGGATGCGGATAGGAGGGGCGTGGGGTCAGCACACTGCTTTCCCAGTCGTTACGATGGTTTTCTTTGACCGAAGCCGCTACTATTCGGTCGAGTAGCTCCTCAATTGGCATCACGAGGCTGAGTGCACCCCGAAAAATGGCAACAGCGCATGGCGACCTGTATGGTCACCCATCCAAGTGCCGACCACGCCCGACAGCGCTTAACTTCACTAGTATCACGCACAAGCCTTAATTCGAGAAAAAAAATCTGATAAAGTATGTAGTGAAATATGGACTGTGGGAAAATCGGAGGAGAACAGAATGGAAGCATTTGAGATTCGGTGCTACAGAAGAAGGTTGAAAATTAGGTGTACCGACAAGATAAGGAATGAGGAGGATCTCCACAGAATCGGCGAAGAAAGGAATGTATGGATAACACTGAGAAGAAAAAGGGACAGGGAGACTGGATATCTGCTAAGACAGCAGGGAATAAATTTCATTGTACTTTGGGGAGCTGTACAGAGTTTAGACTGTAGAGGAAGACAGGCTGGAATACATCAAGCAAATAACTGAGGATGTAAGTTGCAGCTGGTCAACGTCAGTGGCAATTTTACAAGATTGTAGAGGTTCCCTCACATTATGTACTACCACAGACAGAAGCCACCTTTACTTCTTGTACTAACACCGATGTAACTTATGTGTGGTAAATGAGTTCCCTTCAAAGGGTGCAAGTGTTCTCTAATGGGTGTGATTGGGCACGATAATTGAACAGCAGCTTGGAGACGGTTTATTTATTTGTAAACAGTTTGTAATAGTGCACTTGTGCCAAAGTCACTCAGGTGTAGGGCGGTCGGCTCAGTGTGCTATGGGAGGACGACAAGTAGCTGGCAGTCGCTGTGACCAAACCAGCACGGCAGCGAGGTGGCGTTCCACTGCTCGAATTCCAAGGGTGGCCTTCTGCGGTGGCTCATCTATGGGCAAGGCGGCTCGACCTGGCTAGGCCGTATGCAAGGCAGGCTGGTCGATGGCCGCAGCGTTTGGTGGAACAGACACCTGGGTGCGAACCCTGTACTTGCATCTTGCTGACAGTGTCTGGCGCTAGGGACGCTCAGTGGCTCGGTGACTGCGAGAGCCTCAGTTCGAGTCTCAGCTACCAGTGCTGCGGCTGGAGCCGCAGACAGAGGGTGCTGTCACGAAAATGGCTGGGTGATGGTGGCCACAACGTAGAGGCCTACACTGTAGCGGACGCCGTCTCAATGACTCGCCAATCTAATGCCCCTACTTGGTAAGACAGCCAGTGCTTGTATGCTACAATATGGGTTCATTGTTGAACGTCGCCGCAGAGTGTCACATACAGTGCATACTGCAGCACCAGCGAGCAGTTCCAGTTTCAGGTACAAGGGGCGATCAACAAGTTTCTCTTCAAAGTCTGTAGAGCTCAGAATCGGTATTCCAATCAGGCATTGAGGCAATCATCCCACCCACGGACCAGGTTGAGGATGCATCTGACGTGGAAACGAGAAGCACATCTGAGTAATTCACTCCCCTTTTCGCAAAAGCCAGGCATCTAGCTACTCTTACATAACACGAGAGCCCGATTATTAACCATCGCCCATGGCACCGATCTGGCCTCCCTCATCAAGTTGCGTGACTTTTTCGATACTCAAGATGATATGCAAAAACAAAGAAATTACTGTCAATCATGTGATTATTTAATCTTCGCATGACTTGGCATTTACCGATGCTGCACCTGACTAACAAAACAGATAAATTGCCATCTCATCCGGGATTAACAGAGATCATGGCGGATCAGTTCAACTTACGGCTTATCTGAAGATTAACTGAGACGTGTCTTCGTTACGTATGCAAGCAGTTTTCTGCGGAATACTGTGACTTACCATTCCAAAAAGATTTAGTAATCGTATCAACGTCTTAACATATCTTTCTTTTTGCTTTCAAATGGGTTACCGTTTTTCTCAAATTAGGTGCTGAGAGAATATTGGTCATCTGGAACAACAAATTTAAATCCTCCTTTGGCTATCTCCCGTAAAATTTACATTGAAGGGCAAAGGATGGAGATTTTCAGTTAGGCCCTTTTTTCTGTTATCATTTGAGTTGACGCAAATATATAAAAACGGGTGCTGGGGAAAAACGTCATTGCAGTCATCCAGGTGAAGAGACCTGAAGATGATTTTGTTGACACCCACCTACGTAGGGAGAAACGATCATAATAATAAAATAAGAGAAATCAGAGCTCGAACGGAAAGATTTAGGTGTTCCTTTTTCCCACGCGCCATTCGAAAGTGGAATGGTAGAGAAGTAGCATGAAAATGGTTCGATGAATCCTCTGCCAGGCACTTAAGTGTGAATTGCAGAGTAACCATGAAGATGTAGATGTAGATGTAGATGAGGCGAATTCTGGTACCTGTGGTGGTGGCAACCCTGCTCTGCCTGGCACAGGAGGTGCCAGTGAAGTCGTCGGCCAGACCTGCCAACCAGTTTCCAGATGGTTTCCATCTGGGCCCTGCTTTCGCTACATACCAGCTAGAAGGCGCGTGGAATGAGGATGGTGAGTAGCTGTCACTGGGGCACGTATTGTGACGGCGTGTAATGTCCATCAGTGTTGGCCCAGAAGAGATCAGATACGTGACTGCTGTTCTTTCAAGACACGCTGAACAGACAGGTTGATTCCGTGATGACGTTTCAGACTTTTAGCGGTGACGAAGTGTAAATGTAGCAATTTGAGGTAAGGGGCGCTACTCCGGAAACGACAGAGTGGACAAGTATGAACGGAAATGTACTCATGTTCCACCTTATCCTCGTGCAGTGCTTAAACGAAGAGCGGCCCAACTTCTGAACCCTGATCATGACCTAAAGAATTCGAGCTTAATGCTGCCCAATGCCTTCAGATAGTTTCCCGGGTTGATGTACTAGTAACAGTACATGTCACTCGACATCAGAGAGACTGAAAATCATAAGTCTACAGTACAAAAACAACGAGTTTCATTTTTCTGCACAAGTTTATAAAACTGCTACACTTACCACATTTGTTCAAGATAGCGTCCCACAGTCTCAATGCAGGTATGGAATCGTCGCACAAAGTTCTTTTGTATTCTACTACCCACGGTATGGTTTGCACAGTGTCGCAGGTAATAGGAATTCTTGAGAATTCTTGTCAGGAGATCCTCTTCAGAATCGACAGTCGTCTTGTACACAGACCTTCTCACATGATCCCACTAGAAGAAATCTAATGTGAGATCAGGCCTGGCCGCGACATTAAACTTCCCCTGCATATCGACTTTCCAGGACATGTTTGATCAAAGTGTTCACAAACCCTCCATCCAAAGTGAAGTGGGGTTCAGTCACGTAGGAACTGTTGTGACCAGGCGAAACTACTCTCGTTTGGCCTCAGCTGTTGATTCCCTGATTGCTGGGTGAGGTGGCCATCGAACTAGAACACATGAAATGTTAGTTGACTTTGTTACATAAATGAGAAAAAGATTTACTTAATTGTGACACACGAGTACTGAAAAATTCACGACTGTCATGGACTAGCAAAGCATCACTTCATGCACTAACTAACAAACTGTTCTCCCGAAGTACAATTTATAACCTAGAGAAAAGTATATTTCATCTGAAACTTCACTTGATGTTGTCCTACTGGATGTTGATGACTGCTGAAGCTGAGGTTGCGAACTGGGGAGACCTCTTGCTAATTCGACACTATATTGACCTCAGAACGAGGGCGGTGCACAGCTGACAGGGGAGGCATGCTTGAGGAGTGCCTCCCATACGCCGTTGCGGATTGCAGTGATGCCTCGCTAATGTCAGTGGTATCGATTCTAGTTGCCGACTTTGGTGTGGCAACGCGATGTCTGTACGATACCGCAGAAACCACATCGATTGACGAATAATAAGTCTCTGATAAACACTGTGTACACTGGTGCATTTCATCGAAGACGAAGAAATGATCCCCGTACGTAATCACTGACTATGTCTGCCCACATATTGACTGATAGTCTGAGCCGACTCCTCTTCACTGCTGTAGCCTGTACATTCATATCGACACACGACTGTTTGGTTTTAAACCCTCTTTTCCTGCATATCTTGCTGAATTACGACTTGTGGTGTTTCAAAAGTCTAATCAGGAAACATCGCGTTTCTTTACTGCTTGAGCGACGCCAGGTAAGAAATGTTAATATATACATTTATTTATTTGTAGTATGTTAAGTGGAGACTTGTTATTTAATCAGATTTTGTTTCTTTTCTCTCATGTCCAGCGTGGCAGCAAGATGATCCAGTGGGGACTCCAGACGCGGCGGACGACGAGAGCTAACCGCTATGGCATCGTAGTCGACGGCCGGCGGCTGGAGGAACCATTGAAACATCATGCTGGCCATTATTAAAATATGTTTGATGTTTTTTTTATATAAAAAGAAAGGAAGTTCAATGTTGAATGTGGAAAGATAAAGTTTGTAATTGGATGTCAATTGGTTATCAACTGTTAAATAAACTTCGAGTGGGAAGTTGTAACAGTCAGTTGACTCTGTTATTACAACATGCATCGTAAATATTACTTATGTGTGAGATTTGCAAGTTTTATTAATGATGAAAAATATTATTTAAAGGCAAGAAAACATTTTATTAGCTTTGTAATTACACCCTGGATACGAAAAAAAGAACACATTTACTGTAAGAAAATACACAGAAGTTACACACAAGCCAAGAATACAGATATTGACAGCAGAGTCATGGAGCAGCACATAAATATAGACGTCAAGGAATTTTTTTCTTTTCTTTTAACACTTCCTCCAAAAGAAAAAATCATGAAATTATTGCTTTGTCTCTTGGATGCCAATTTCTGAACATAGAAAATTAAATCGAACTCGTTCAAGAGGTTTGGTCAAAATATCTGCCAACTGGTTGTGTCCATCAATGTGTTCCAAGAAAATCTCACCGTTCAGATATCTTTCACGAACATAGAAATGTCGGACCTCTATATGTTTAGAACGTCGATGATATTCTGGATTTTTTGCCAACTTCAATGCACTAGCATTGTCAATGTAAAGAACTGGAGGCTGCCCCGACATTTCCACTAATTCTGATAGCAGACGACGTAACCAAACTAACTCTTTTGCTCCTTCACTAGCTGCAATTATTTCCGCCTCGGTTGTGGATGTGGCCACTACTTTCTGCAACTGACTTGTCCATGACACTGCACCACCTGAGTACTTTGCAAGAATTCCAGTTGCTGAGCGCCTTGTCCGGTTATCACCTGCGAAATCTGCATCAGCGTAAATCTTTAACTCTTCTTTTTTATTATATACAATTCCAAAATTTAAGGTCCCTTTCAAATACCGGAAAATGCGCTTTACTCTATTCCAGTCTTCAGTGGTTGGTTTCTCCATAGCTCGAGCAGCTTTATTGACTGCAAAAGTGATGTCTGGACGAGTTACTGTTGAAAGGTACATGAGACAACCAATTGCTTCACGGTAGAGTACAGATGACGAAACTTCTTCGTTTTGATTATTGTCCTCACGTCCAATAGGAGTTGAGATTGTATTGCATTCTGCCATTCGAAATCTTTGCAGAATTTCTTCTGTGTATTTCTCTTGACTTATCATTATTGGTCCATCTTCATATTGCTTTATTTTTATGCCAAGAAAATTGTCAAGATTGCCAGTTGTTATTTCGAATTCATGTTGTAAAACATCCATAAAAACAGCAATTTCTTTCTTGTTACTGCCGACAATCAGGCCATCATCAACGTAGATTGCCACATAAAGGCTATTGCCATTTTGTCTACGATAAAATAGGCATGGGTCTGCATCACTGTTTGAAAAACCAGCTTTCTTCATGAACTCAACAAAACGTTTGTTCCAGCAACGTGGCGCTTGCTTCAACCCATAAAGACCTTTTTTTAAGAAACATACTCGGCCTGCACCATCTTCGAAACCTTCTGGTTGTTCCATATATACTTCATCTTCAAGTGTTCCATTCAAAAAAGCTGTCTTTACATCGAATTGTTCTAGCAGCATTTTCTTTGAAGCAGCTACAGCCAACAGAGTTCGTATGGTGTCATAACGTGCCACAGGGCTAAAGGCGTCGTCATAATCAATTCCTGCTTTCTGAATACAGCCTTTTGCAACCAATCTGGCTTTAAAGCGAGTACCTCCATTGACTGCGACCTTTCGCCGTAGAACCCAGCGGTTTTGCAATACTTTGGCATTCTTCGGACGGTCAACCAGCACCCAGGTATTGTTTTCCTTAAGTGATTGAAGTTCTTCACTAATAGCTTGCATCCATTCTTCCTTCTCGTTTGACTGCAATATTTCTGAAAAACAGTTTGGATCTTTGTATCCAAGTGCATCAACTTTTGTTGCCATACAAAATTCACCACTTTCCATCCAGGTTGGTTTTCTTCGTTGTCTTTTATTCTTCTGTTTCTCTTCATTAGAAGATTCAGCAGCTTCTGATTTTAGAAATTCTGTTAATTCTTTATTTTCTTCAGATTCGCTCGACTCTTGACTTTCTCTAGAATCGAGAGTGCCAATTTTTTCTTGAGTTTGGCTTCCTCCAGAAGTGTACAGCCTAGGAGATTTACATTGGTCATCTTTAGATGAATTCGGATCATTAAATTCTTCCCGAGGGACTTCAAATTCAACATGATCACTATGTAAATCACAAACAATTTCTGGCTTAAATTTTACATCGTGACTCAACACCACTTTTCTTTTAGATGGAATCCAAACTCTGAACCCATCTTTGTCATTAACATATCCAACAAGTCGTCCAAAAACTGCCTTATCATCAAACTTGGAACGGAATTGTTTGTTAATGTGAACATAGCATCCTGTACCAAAAATTCTGAGATGATCAAGTCGTCCTACTGGTCGATTAAACCATAGTTCATAAGGGGTTTTATTTTCAACTGAAGATTTTCCAGTACGATTTATTAGGTAGACTGCTGTGTTACATGCCTCTGCCCACAACCCTTTAGGTAATTTAGTCGGATTTAGCATTGACCGGGCAGCTTCAACAATGGTCCTATTTTCCCGTTCAGCCACACCATTTTGTTCAGGAGTGTAAGGAGAAGGAATCAGTAGCTCTATTCCCCTGTCTGCAAGCAGTTCACTGAAATTCTTATGTTAAATTCTTTGCCACCATCACATCTAAATTGTTTGACGACATGTCCATTAGTTCGTGCTTCATTTAAAAACTGCTTAAGCACAGTACACACTTCACTTTTGTGTCTTAAAAAGAAAATTCGACGAAATTTACTAAAATCGTCTTTGAAACATACATAATAATGCTTGCCTCCAAAAGATTTCGTGCTCATTGGTCCATTTACATCCGCGTGGATTAATTCACCAGTACTGGTAGCGCGTATTGTTCGTATTTTGAATGGCAGCCTATGCATCTTTCCAACCGCACAGCCGTCACAAAATTCACTCTTGGCATCTTCCACATTAATGTTCATTCCTTTTAAAATATTCTTTACATGTTGTTTATTCTGATGACCAAACCTTTCATGGTACACTTGCAATGTTTCGGATGAAGTCATCAAGCTCATGCGATTCATTTTTGCATTTCTAACAACACGCATGTTCAACACATAAAGTCATTTTTCACATAACCTGTCATAACAATATTGCCACTGACTTGTTTTCGAACACAGACATTATTATAACTAAAATTAGTACTGTAGCCTCTGCAGGCAATGGCTCTCACAGAGAACAGATTAGCACTTGCATCAGGGACGTATAAAACATTGTCCATTCTAGCATTGTACCATTTATTGTTTCGTCGGATTTGGATGTAAACTGTTCCTTGACCGTGCGCACACATTTTCACATCTTGTTTTCCCAATGAAATTACTTGAGGAACATCAAATTCACTATACGAAACAAAATACTGTTTGTTGGGAGTGATATGATTTGTAGCGCCACTGTCGCAATACCATTTATTTGGGTCACTGTGATTACTGGTACACACACCCATAGCGTATGGAGTAAATGCAGCGTGTTCACTGTCTCGCTTCTTCTCTTTTCTTTTATTGCTTTCACGAGTGTTCTGTGGACACTCTGCTGCCCAGTGGCCTAATTGTTTGTATTTATTACACGGAAACTTCTGTTTTAATTGTGACTTCGTCATCTTTACTTGCTGATTACTTGTTTGCCGTTTTCTTGTTTTAGAAACGACAAAAGCTGCACTTCCATTAACGTCTTGTTCACGCAGTTCAATAGTACAGAGTTTTTCAATCAATAAATTCAAGCTTTGCTTTTCTGTCGGTATCGTATCCCAGAGATCCTTAAAATTGTCGTAGTCTTTTTCCAGTGTAGACAAAATTCGACCATTTAAGATTCTTTCAGATAGCGTATTTTCTTCATGTTTTGCTAATTAATCGTTCAGGTCCACAAATAACTTTTGCAGTTTGGCCACATGTGCACTAATATCTTCCGATTCATCACGTTGAACACGGAAAAATGTTTCAATCAACATATTCAAACGCTGAGTACTGCTACGTTCAAATCGGGCGCGTAATTTGTCCCAGATTTCTTTAGTATTCTTGCACGTTAAGACGAGTTCTGCAACAGGTTTACTTAGCGCACTTGCTATAAGACTAGCTGCCTTTGCGTCGTCCTTGTGCCATTCCACGTACGCTTCTTTTTGTTCACTTGTCGCATCTTGCGGCAACTCTACACGTTCACGTGTACCGTTTATAATATCTTCTAGTCCATATGAACGTAGCACCATAGAAATATGCCATTTCCATTTGGCCCAGTCCTCAGGTCCTTCAAGCTTATCAATGCTGACCTTATAATCGCCGCCAGCAGTCATGTTTCTTTACAGACATACGCTCATTTCAAATATTGTTTTAATTAAACTGTGTTGTTTGCCTTTACACGTGTACTGGGCCCATAACCTGATGAAAAATATTATTTAAAGGCAAGAAAACATTTTATTAGCTTTGCAATTACACCCTGGATACGAAAAAAACAAAACACATTTACTGTAAGAAAATACACAGAAGTTACACACAAGCCAAGAATAAAGATATTGACAGCAGAGTCATGGAGCAGCACATAAATATAGACGTCAAGGAATTTTTTCTTTTCTTTTAACAATTAAAATTCAGACTCCTTGAAGAGATTCTGGCAGGGTTTTGTCGAGAGTGTGGACTATCTTCAATGGTTGACTGGTTTGAAGTTTTATTGGTGAGAAGTCGACACATATTGATATTTTGAAAATAATCGATACTGTGAAGTGTGTTAGGATTCTGTTTTGAAACTTTATCGGCGATTGTGGTCGGGAGGATCGGTTTTAAAGTGGAATATTTCGTTGAAAGAGAACAGGATTGATTCTTTAGTGACATTAATTAATTATTTAAGGAAAAACTGGGAGAATTTCAATTTATTCTGGCAAAGATATCAAGGAGTGACAGACCGCACAACGAATATATAGAAAGTCTGTGACTTTGTTGAACTGTCAAAAAATTTTTTACGATAAAACTTTTCTACAGCAGGGACTGGTGAATTTTGCTGCGTCTATCCTTATCTTCTAGGTTGAGTCTGCTACAGCTTAATGTTTTTCTTTATGGATTTTTCAAGTAACTGGGAAAAGAACTTATAATTTGATCTGCGGTGGACCGTCGATATTGGGTACACGGTTAGGCTGTTGTGAAGCCTGTTGGTCTGCAGATTGCCTTTCTTTCCCCTGCTGCAGACATCGTTGCTGAGTTGCTGCGACAGGATCGGCGGTTCAGCGCAGACTCTGGGAAGGACAGATACACTAGAGAAAAGGTTTATCATCAGTGTAGGGAATGTTCGCACAGTGAATCACGAAGTATTTGCTTATAGGCCAGTTCGAATATCTGTTCAGTACATTTTTCACTTTCCTGGAAGTTTCCGTACAGCAAGCCCCTTAGTCTCTGACGAAATTCCCTTATTGAGAATTTCAGTGCGTCGCTAGCAGCGCTTCAGCATTGATTAATTCTCTTGATAAAATTTCTAAATAGTAGGGCATCGTCTGGAGAGTTTGGAAGAGTGGGAAGAGGTATTGGAAGATTGAAACTTTAGGTTGCGTCGTGAGGATGGAAAAGGAGTTGCTCGGTTGCTAGAACTGCGTCACCTATGGTAGGGGATTCGAGTTGCAGTCGGTCAGATGGACCACATGATCCAAATTATCTGCACGTTCCTATATTATGCAGAATTGACCACTAGATGTCACGAGAGAGGACCTGTCAGTATCAATGGAGGCGAGCAGTGTTGTGTTGTCAGTAGAGAAGCAGAAACAGCAGAAGGTGTCAGTCACAGCTGAACCAAGACCAGGCAGGCACCACGTACTGAAGGACAGGGGCTGTCGAGCATTGCACAGGATGGTTGTGAAAAATCAGTGGGAGGAATCACTAGTGAGTTTCAAAGATGTAACAGCAGTCCAGATAGCCCAATGACTGTGCATAAGCAGTTACGGAGGATGAGGTTAAGTAGTCGAGCAGCTCCTCAGAGGCCACACATTTCTGTAATCAGTGCGAAACGACGCTCGAAATATTGTAAAGACCGAGACTGGGCAGCGGATGACTGGAATAGCTATCACACTATGCACTGTGGCAATCTGATTAAAGGGTTTGATTCTGGCGAATGCCTGAGGTACTTTAAGTGTTATCGTGTATAGTGTCAACAGTGATGTACACAACAGGTTGTGTTCCGGTATGGGGATGTTTTCATGGTTAGGGTGTGGTTGCCACATTGCGCTAAAGGAAAGGCTAAATGCGGTAAGATACAAACACTTTTTACGACACCCCATACTGCGTATAACAGAGGAACAGTTCGACAGTGATCACTGTATCAGCATGGCAATGCACGCAACTATAAAGCAGCACCAGTAAGGGCAGTAACATTCCTGAATTGGTCTGGCCTGCCCGAATGAGGTACAAAGTCGGCTTCACTCCAGACCACAGCGTCCAACATCACTACCTTCTCTGGCTTGGGCTGTAAAGGAACAATACACTGCCATTACTTCACAGCCATTCAGACACTTAGTTGACAGTGTCACCAGCAGAGTTTGCAGTGGACCAATACTGACAAGAGGTAGCTATTGTGGTGTGCATTCATTGTTTTGGAAACTGAATAATCCTTTTATCCTGCTGGAAACAAGTGAGACTGGTCTTCACAACTAGCGTCCTATCGTCCTCCGTACTTGTGCCTCTCCAGATTTGCACTGTGAATGCGGGTGCGTGTCCAGATTTGAGCTTTGAATGCAGAGCGAGCGAGAAGCCATAGTTGTATCCAAACGTGCCATGAAGGACACACGAGGGTTCTATGTCCAATAACGTGATATCTTGACGATGAAGATGTCCCAGTGCAGAAGCAGCAAGTGGGATGTGGTGTCTGGCTTTGTTGAGTTAGTTGGTTAGTTACATGTACAATACGAGGTGCATTCAAGTTCTAAGGCCTCCGATTTTTTTTCTAATTAACTACTTACCCGAAATCGATGAAACTGGCGTTACTTCTCGACGTATTCGCCCTGCAGACGTACACATTTTTCACAACGCTGACGCCATGATTCCATGGCAGCGGCGAAGGCTTCTTTAGGAGTCTGTTTTGACCACTGGAAAATCGCTGAGGCAATAGCAGCACGGCTGGTGAATGTGCGGCCACGGAGAGTGTATTTCATTGTTGGAAAAATCCAAAAGTCACTAGGAGCCAGGTCAGGTGAGTAGGGAGCATGAGGAATCACTTCAAAGTTGTTATCACGAAGAAACTGTTGCGTTACGTCAGCTCGATGTGCGGGTGCGTTGTCTTGGTGAAACAGCACACGCGCAGCCCTTCCCGGACGTTTTTGTTGCAGTGCAGGAAGGAATTTGTTCTTCAAAACATTTTCGTAGGATGCACCTGTTACCGTAGTGTCCTTTGGAACGCAATGGATAAGGATTACGCCATCGCTGTCCCGGAACATGGACACCATCATTTTTTCAGCACTGGCGGTTACTCGAAATGATTTTGGTGGCGGTGAATCAGTGTGCTTCCATTGAGCTGACTGGCGCTTTGTTTCTGGATTGAAAAATGGCATCCACGTCTCATCCATTGTCACAACCGACGAAAAGAAAGTCCCATTCATGCTGTCGTTGCGCGTCAACATTGCTTGGCAACATGCCACACGGGCAGCCATGTGGTCGTCCGTCAGCATTCGTGGCACCCGCCTGGATGACACTTTTCGCATTTTCAGGTCGTCATGCAGGATTGTGTGCACAGAACCCACAGAAATGCCAACTCTGGAGGCGATCTGTTCAACAGTCATTCGGCGAGCCCCCAAAACAATTCTCTCCACTTTCTCGATCATGTCGTCAGATCGGCTTGTGCGAGCCCGAGGTTGTTTCGGTTTGTTCTCACACGATGTTCTGCCCTCATTAAACTGTCGCACCCACGAACGCACTTTCGACACATCCATAACTCTATCACCACATGTCTCCTTCAACTGTCGATGAATTTCAATTGGTTTCACACCACGCAAATTCAGAAAACGAATGATTGCACGCTGTTCAAGTAAGGAAAACGTCGCCATTTTAAGTATTTAAAACAGTTCTCATTCTCGCCGCTGGCGGTAAAATTCCATCTGCCGTATGGTGCTGCCATCTCTGGGACGTACTGACAATGAACGCGGCCTCATTTTAAAACAATGCGCATGTTTCTATCTCTTTCCAGTCCGGAGAAAAAAAATCGGACGCCTTAGAACTTGAATGCACCTCGTAGATCATATAAAGAATTTTTTTTGTTGAAATGATGTGGAACGAGTCAGTTTACACGGTATGAATACGTGATTATTTATAATATCAGTGATGTGAGCCTGTAATGAAAGTAACTAAAGGTTGGGCTAAGGTTCTCTAGCTATCAAATGAGAAGACTCGATTGAAGTTTGGAGATGCCAAAAGGTTTAATAAAAGGGAATGAATGGCTGACGAAGCTGCAGACCACTTACATACGATGTAATAGATGATCGACTACTGTTTGTTTACACTTATCAGCCAGAACATTATGGTCGCCTGCCCGTCCACGCCATAGCAGCGTCATCTGGCGAGGGATGACTGCTGGTCAGACACACGCACTGTGCTTTTAGCATCAGTGAGTGTGCTGTCCGTGTATGGAAAGGAGAAACCTCGTGATCTATCTGATTCTGACCGAGGGTAGATTATTTCACGTTCATTTCGGAAACTGCACGACTTGTCGGGTGTTCGAGGAGTGCTGTGGTGAGTGCCTTCAACACATGGCGGAGCCGAGGTGGAACCACGTCCGGACGTCGTGGGGTTGGGCGCACAACACTCGTTACAGGCGTCGGACGTCGTAGGCTGGGCAGACTGGTAAAACAGGACAGGCGGCGAACTGTGGCGGGCAGTGTACAAGTGTGTCTGCACACACACAGTGCACCCAACACTCCTAACGATTGATCTGTTCAGCCAAGGACGCATGCATGTACCAATGTTAACAACACGACATCGGCAACTATGAATGAAGTGGGCACGCGACCTATGGCACCGGACGTTGGTGCAGTGGCAGAGGGTAGAATGGTCTGATGAATCCCGGTACCTTCTTTATCATGCCGATGGAAGAGCACGAATCCGTAGTCAAAGGAATAAAACGTCCCCTTTGAAAAATTATGAATTACTGTGCTGGTAAACTTCTACGTTATTAGATACAAAGACACGTGAGTGAAACTGAACGTACTCAGTTCTCTCTTTACTTATTCTGATCATCACTAAACTGACACACAACATTTTTTAGCGCAATGCAATCTGATTTTCAATAACCCCTACAAAAAAAATGGCCCTGATTAACAATAACCTATATCTTTCATCAATCACTTACCTCACAAAAATCTTCGTTACTCGAACTACTGCACTACAACGTGAGCCAATACTGCCAGTTAAATAAAAGATTCAAACTACTGAAGGCACTAACTACTGATAGGCATAGTTGGCAAATGAAAGATTTTGATAGAGAACAAACAATGTATTTACCTTAATAACGTTGAAAAGTCATCATCTATCAATTCATGACAACCATCTTCACAAATTTCCTTCTTCTGGCTGCACACGTCCAGATCGTCCGCTTATAGTGACCTCCTAAAACTCTGGCATCTCTCTCTCCATATCCACCACTGCTGGCGACTCACCTCCAACTGCCCTACGCTACGCGCTGTTCACATCCAACTGCCCAACACTACGCAAGCGAATATTCCAACAATGAGTCCAACCAGCCAGAGTCAGTGATTTTCATACAGAGCGCTACGTGGCGTTACCAACATAAAAACCTAAACAGCCTACTTACAGGAACAGCTCCTGGACACTTGTACTGGCTTCTGGGGACGAATCACGTGCGCGTCCGTGGGTGCAGTGGAGCTTGTGCAAGGCACCATGACGGCCAGGGAGTTCCATACAGTGGTTGCAGCCCACGTACCGCC
Source organism: Schistocerca serialis cubense (assembly GCF_023864345.2). NCBI lineage: Eukaryota > Metazoa > Arthropoda > Insecta > Orthoptera > Acrididae > Schistocerca > Schistocerca serialis. Next base: position 11,485,796 of record NC_064644.1, read on the forward strand.
CTTCACGACGAACATGTTTCCCGACGGCAGTGTTATTTTCCAGCTAGACAATGCGCCATGTCATAAGGCCAGGGGTGTGATGGAGTGATTCGACGAACTCAGTGGCAAGTTCCAGTTCACGTGCTGGCCCTCCTTCTCGCCAGCTCTGAACCCGATCGAACACATCTGGGATGTGAATTTACGGGAGTTAGGTGACTTGCGTGTACAGATGTGGTGCCAACTCCCTCCAGTGACCTACCAAGACCTCACTGCTTTCTAAAAACTACCTGCGAGCTACTAGCAGTTCAGTATTGCCGCTATAGCGATGACTAGCTTAAAACCTGGAGTTTCAAGAAATGATAATCGGTATCACCATAAAGAAACAATCGGAAATGCGATGTTGGTTAAAATGCAAGACAGAAGATCGCGAACTATCGAAACTGTTACATAAACGTAATTTAGACGAGTAAGCTGAAAAAAATGGACGAGCGCGACTGATATCAGTAAGCATCAGAAAAGCCCACCTAATCACAAGTGGTGGCAATCACAGATACCCATTGCACTAATCAACAAGTTAAAAATCGAATGATGACAAAAGGAACTTAATAAGACAGTCTGAATAATCTTCACTGGGGTAAGACTAGGAAATCGCTAGTTGCACCTACCTAGCCTCACATCTGAATACACTGAATTCACAGCATCCACCCTCTGAAGCCGCTGCCGCCAAGTCAAATACCCCAAAACGTTACCACACTAGTGACTACGATTGCTTCTTTCAGTTGTGTCGTGAGCACGCAACAGTTGTTTTAAACAGCAAATGCTACAGTGCTTTCGTGAATAACATTCCTGCCCCAAATAGAGACTCGATCCAGTAATGCGAAGTAATTCGTGCCATTAAAGTACTTTCTTTTTGTTATGCGTTTCTAATTACAAAGAACAGAAGTATGTGACGTAAATAGGCTGCTTTTGTAATCCAGAAGTTTTCTTGATACAGACTGACGAAACTGGTATTCGGTCTATGTTCTCAATCTGAAAAAGTTCTGAACATATTTTTCTATCTTTCCGTCTCACATCATTCACCCAGAGAACGTTTCGAGTTAGACTGACAGGAAATGTGAGGTCTAATTAGCGAATTAAAACCACTACAGTAAAACAAAACAGCGGAGCCAAAATTCAAGTATATAAAAGAAAATATCTCTTCAGCTAGTCCACTTACGAATAAAATGTGATTACTTAGTAGTTTAGCTTATAATTAGAATGATAAGTACAGCAGTAAATGACGCGATCAGGCATTTATGATCGAAACACTTCTGCAAGGGACTAATGATTACAGCAACTAACATACAGAACGTCAGCTACAAGTTTGCGACGTCATTACAACTAATCTTATTTTATCTCCACGCCTATTCAACTAAAAACGTTCGACTTGTCCTTGGACGTATAGCCCCAGACAGCTTCCAGTGGAAATGTTTTGGTAAAAATAACACCTTGCATTATTTAGCGGTGAATTAGTACTTCTGTTTACAATAGAAAGTATAAAGGAATCACATTTCATTCGTAAGTGGACTCATTGAAGAGATTTTCTTTTATATACTTGAATTTTGGTTTCGATTTCTTCTTTCAGTGTAGTGGTTTCATTTCTGTAATTTTTCTTTCTATTCACTGTCAATACAACTCAAAGAGGGCTCTGGTTGAACGATGTGAGAAGGAAATATTGCGAACTGTCCAGGCATAGCAAAATACACTCCTGGAAATGGAAAAAAGAACACATTGACACCGGTGTGTCAGACCCACCATACTTGCTCCGGACACTGCGAGAGGGCTGTACAAGCAATGATCACACGCACGGCACAGCGGACACACCAGGAACCGCGGTGTTGGCCGTCGAATGGCGCTAGCTGCGCAGCATTTGTGCACCGCCGCCGTCAGTGTCAGCCAGTTTGCCGTGGCATACGGAGCTCCATCGCAGTCTTTAACACTGGTAGCATGCCGCGACAGCGTGGACGTGAACCGTATGTGCAGTTGACGGACTTTGAGCGAGGGCGTATAGTGGGCATGCGGGAGGCCGGGTGGACGTACCGCCGAATTGCTCAACACGTGGGGCGTGAGGTCTCCACAGTACATCGATGTTGTCGCCAGTGGTCGGCGGAAGGTGCACGTGCCCGTCGACCAGGGACCGGACCGCAGCGACGCACGGATGCACGCCAAGACCGTAGGATCCTACGCAGTGCCGTAGGGGACCGCACCGCCACTTCCCAGCAAATTAGGGACACTGTTGCTCCTGGGGTATCGGCGAGGACCATTCGCAACCGTCTCCATGAAGCTGGGCTACGGTCCCGCACACCGTTAGGCCGTCTTCCGCTCACGCCCCAACATCGTGCAGCCCGCCTCCAGTGGTGTCGTGACAGGCGTGAATGGAGAGACGAATGGAGACGTGTCGCCTTCAGCGATGAGAGTCGCTTCTGCCTTGGTGCCAATGATGGTCGTATGCGTGTTTGGCGCCGTGCAGGTGAGCGCCACAATCAGGACTGCATACGACCGAGGCACACAGGGCCAACACCCGGCATCATGGTGTGGGGAGCGATCTCCTACACTGGCCGTACACCACTGGTGATCGTCGAGGGGACACTGAATAGTGCACGGTACATCCAAACCGTCATCGAACCCATCGTTCTACCATTCCTAGACCGGCAAGGGAACTTGCTGTTCCAACAGGACAATGCACGTCCGCATGTATCCCGTGCCACCCAACGTGCTCTAGAAGGTGTAAGTCAACTACCCTGGCCAGCAAGATCTCCGGATCTGTCCCTCATTGAGCATGTTTGGGACTGGATGAAGCGTCGTCTCACGCGGTCTGCACGTCCAGCACGAACGCTGGTCCAACTGAGGCGCCAGGTGGAAATGGCATGGCAAGCCGTTCCACAGGACTACATCCAGCATCTCTACGATCGTCTCCATGGGAGAATAGCAGCCTGCATTGCTGCGAAAGGTGGATATACACTGTACTAGTGCCGACATTGTGCATGCTCTGTTGCCTGTGTCTATGTGCCTGTGGTTCTGTCAGTGTGATCATGTGATGTATCTGACCCCAGGAATGAGTCAATAAAGTTTCCCCTTCCTGGGACAATGAATTCACGGTGTTCTTATTTCAATTTCCAGGAGTGTACGTTCTCAGCATTCTCGGGAAGGAGACACAGACGGAACATCAGTTTCGTCGTTCCGTGTTAAGGCAAATGCTGTAGTGCGAAAGTAGCCTTTTCATTTCACACATTTCGCTGCTTGTTTATTTGAAACATGTAACAAAAGGAAGTTACATTAAGGAGGAGAAATGTGTCATACGCGTTTAAAACCAGATAATGTCTGAAAATGCCTTCCTGACACCTTATGATTCACGAAAGCATTGTGATATTTACTGTTTTAAACAACTGTAATGTGAACAAAACAGAAATTAAGAATATTAAGCAGTTGTAAACAGTAGTCTGCTTGTGTTTAGGAGCTGCTAATATGGCGGCGCCGCTTTCAAAGGAACGTACAGAGTGTGACGGTACAAACCCCGTTACTAGATGAATATTTCTAGTATGCAAGGATTGCTTTGTGGAGAGCGAGGGATTAACATGGTGCGCGATTCGCGGAAGCACGTGGCGCTCCACGCGAGATTTGCAACGGTCGGTGGGGTGGGATGTCTCTGCTGCATGGCGGCCACATGGCCCGCAGCTTGGGGCATTGTTTGGTTTTTCGCGCATTACGTGGAAACTGTGTAACTTAGGTGAAGAGCGATGCGGCAGTGGATTGTGTTGAGCAATATGCACCTTCTGAAAGATCGATCTCTATTTTAAGTCACGAGACGCAACAGTTTTAGTAACCTCAAAATCGGTTAATATCACGAATACTGAAAGATCAATAAAAATGGTAACAACTTACTGGTATGAGCGAGCACTCATTAAAAACGTTTCACCATAGCGGATCGAGTGCCGTAGTCGTATGTTAAGATTCATAAACAATTAAGCCCGTAAAGGGCAATAAGCAAAGTTTGAGGGAAAATTGTTTATAAAATTCAATAGAAAATTTATTACGTAAAGAACGGCACTATATAAATCTTTGGGTGGCATCACACGTATTTTAAACTAGTTAAGTTATACTATACACTTAACTTGCAATAGTTTTCATTGTTTGCAAATTATTATTAACATTTATCACCCATAGTTAATTAATTATTATATATATGAAGATTTAGAGCAGCGCAATGTGTAGATCGCTATAGATTACGTTTAAAAACAATGCTATATGCAGTTCCATGTTAAAACTGCAGGACAGATGTAAACAAACAAATTTGCGCTAAGTGTCGAAATTTTGCGCGGTTCCAATGGTGTACTTATTTCTGTTGAGGGATGTATGTATCAAAATTTCTAACCTTAATTAGTGATTGTTAAGGCTTCCGTGGCCACTTGTTGACAAACTGCCTATTGGCTTCTGTCTCGGGTTCTTCGGCCGACGTTCATCTAATGATTTTTCTGACGTTCCGCCAGCACGAGTGGCTGGCATTTCAAAGCTTCACCCTCCATTGCCGGTGGTGAACTGGAGTCGAGCTCGCGGCCGCAGACTATATGTGCCTGGCGCGCCAATTCTATAAATTTAAGACGTAAACACAAATTAAGAAATAACTTCAGACCTAGAGGAAGTACTAGACAAGTGCCCTGTGATCGAAAAACACTTTCACAGAAGGCAGATTTGTAAAATTCTGCTACAGCTGTCATTATGTTTGAAACAAAATATTTAGTTCAAAACTACTGACCAAATTTGCATACTTAGTGAACTTCCAGTAAATGTTGACATATGTTTGTACGTATAAAGCATTAAGAGATCTTACAGTGTCATAAAAGGAACAGGACATCAGAGACTACTCCAGCCAGCATCGGAATTTCATAAACCAAACTAATATGCTTCATTCCGCTCTAATTGCACATTTCTATGTCCAGATGCGCTCTGTAGTACCTGATATTCGGCTTTTCATGTGGTTTTTGTGATACCAATTTTTTCGGAGGTCCAGTACTGTATTCTTGTGTTTGGTTCTTTATTATGGTACAGTGTCATTCGACCCAGAAAATGTTAATTTGCACTTGAAATTGAACGAAGTTGAAAGTAGCCCCAATAGTGCGAATGAAACACTTCGTTTCAAATAAACTAACTGCCTCAGCAGAAAATATTAATAGAAGCAAATTTCTCTACAAAACAGACAGAAATAGCTTCATTAAGACATTAATGGTTGATTGCTAATAACGTGGAAATAATATAAAATCAGAAAATTGAAACTCCTAACTTCTTTTGGTCTGTCATGGTTATGAGAATGTATATTAATTCACTTGATGGCTCCTGGCCACAAAAATCTGTTTTGATTTCATTTGACGTGGGAGCTGTAAACGAAGAGACCAGCAATATTACGAAGACTCGAAACATATACACGGGTCACGTGGGGAAGGATTCCCCCCCACCCCCCACCCCCACATACGCACACTATAACTCAGCTTCCTCTGCGCATGCGCGAATCTGGCAGCTTGGGGGGGCCGGAAAAATTTTTCCGGGTAGCATCTGGCTACTTACTGCTACTGCTCACACAGCAAACAGCCACGCTTCAAGTAGCCAGAAGCGGGAGGAAGGCACTGCTCGTACGCGAATTCAACTCTGCGCATGCGCACGAGCCCGCCGGCAACTGCTCATACGAACCTTATATAAGCGAGCGGCCATCTTGGCCAGGGATCAGTCGTTGGTCAGTCGTCTTGGAGGGTGGGTGGCGAGCGAGCCCCACTTGAGGGTGGCCCATGTGGTCGTTTGAGAATTCTTTTTCGCGCCGATTTATTTCGACAAATTGTTTAATAGTGTAAGTGTGCAAGCTTATATTTGGTGAACTGGAAGTGCTACGATTATTTGTAAGTGCGAATTACGAGGTGTACATCGGCGTAAGTGAACGTTTGGCGATCTGTGATTTCGCGCCAAAACTGCTAGAACAAAGAGGACAGTGGGACTTGTGGATCTGTTAGAATTACTTGAATAAGTTTCATTTATAGCAGCCTACATTACTGCTATTGGGGGCTCGGAGTCAAATAATTATCAAAGTAAAACTGTGAACCGTCTCACCAGTGCTAATTTCATTATGTGAAAGAAAAGGACAACGCCAATAAATTGTGATTGAACTGTGTTGTGAAAAACTGATTTTGCTATAGTAATCTCCTAATTTTTGTTCCCTAGATTGAACTGAGTGAATAATTAATTCAAAAACTATAACAAATGGGCGGGTGTGGAAGTGTACTGCTGCTCCAAGTGTGGAAATCATCCCCTGAGACTTACGTGAGAGCCAAAATTTGCAATAACATTTTTAACCAACATTTGTATATGCACTATCGCGTCACAACCGCATCAACCGCATTCTTCTATATTTTAACCGCCCTGTCGCAAGAGTGAGTCCGTAGCGCCACGTCTCCTCATAACAAATATACCGCCATGGCCACCTGTGGCCAAAGACGTCTCTGCCTACCCACAGAACCAAAGATGTTCCTTTTTCAAGCTTAGGGCGAAGTGGCGGGAATTTGAAGGCTATAAACTAAGTGTTGTTATACTGCCACTTCCTAAGGGCATAAAAGGGCGGAATAAACAAGCCAACCATTTACATATAGCCATCGTTTTTTCTATTCGTACAAACTTCTAGTCATCAAGAAACAGCTGGAGGATTAATCTTCCATCTAATGAAATGACTCTGCCCAAATCTTGGCAGGCGCATCTCATTCCTATCAACAGCAACCCTAATTACGTAAATACCACATAAATGCACTTTGATATTTTTCTTCGTCTCATTTTGTCTCTTGTTTTCTTTGACGTCAGCTGCATTTCACTGATTGCTTATGCAGCTGTGATTTCTCTGTTCCTGCAGGCAAACTGCTATCCTTCTCTGTGAGCTGGCCTCGTATCCCTCCCACTGGGGACACGGACAACATCAACCAGGCGGGTATCGACTACTGCAACAACCTCATCAACGAGCTGCTGGCCAACAGGATCGAGCCTTGACTACCAGTCTGTGAAGTGATGTGGTTGTTGTTGTTGTTGTGGTCTTCAGTCCTGAGACTGGTTTGATGCAGCTCTCCATGCTACCCTATCCTGTGCAAGCTTCTTCATATCCCAGTACTTACTGCAACCCACATCCTTCTGAATCTGCTTAGTGTATTCATCTCTTGGTCTCCCTCTACGATTTTTACCCTCCACGCTGCCCTCCAATGCTAACTTTGTGATCCCTTGATGCCTCAGAACATGTTCTACTAACCGGTCCCTTCTTTTTGTCAAGTTGTGTCACATACTCCTCTTCTCCCCAATTCTATTCAATACTTCATCATTAGTTATGTGATCTACCCATCTAATATTCAGCATTCTTCTGTAGAACCACATTTCGAATACTTCTACTTTCTTCTTGTCCAAACTATTTATCATCCATGTTTCACTTCCATACATGGCTACAATCCATACAAATACTTTCAGAAACGACGTCCTGACACTTAAATCTATACTCGATGTTAACAAATTTCTCTTCTTCAGAAACGATTTCCTTGCCATTGCCAGTCTACATTTCATATCCTCTCTACTTCGACCACCACCAGTTATTTTGCTCCCCAAATAGCAAAACTCCTTTACTACTTTGAGTGTCCCATTTCCTAATCTAATTCCCTCAGCATCATCCGACTTAATTCGACTACATTCCATTATCCTCGTTTTGTTTTTGTTCATGTTCATCTTATATCCTCCTTTCAAGACACTGTCCATCCCATTCAAGTGCTCTTCCAAGTCCTTTGCTGTCTCTGATAGAATTACAATGTCATCGGCGGACTTCAAAGTTTTAATTTCTTCTCCAGGGATTTTAATACCTGCTCCGAATTTTTCTTTTGTTTCCTTTACTGCTTGCTCAATATACAGATTGAGTAACATCGGGGAGAGGCTACAACCCTGTCTCACACCCTTCCTAACCACTGCTTCCCTTTCATGCCCCTCGACTCTTATAACTGCCATCTGGTTTCTGTACAGATTGTAAATAGCCTTTCGCTCCCTGTATTTTACCCCTGCCACCTTTAGAATTTCAAAGAGAGTATTCCAATCAACATTGTCAAAAGCTTTCTCTAAGTCTACAAATGCTAGAAACGTAGGTTTTCCTTTCCTTAATCTTTCTTCTAAGATAAGTCGTAAGGTCAGTACTGCCTCACGTGTTCCAACATATCTACAGAATCCAAACTGATCTTCCCCGAGGTCGGCTTCTACCAGTTTTTCCATTCGTGTGTAAAGAATTCTCATTAGTGTTTTGCAGCTGTGACTTATTACACTGATAGTGCGGTAATTTTCACATCTGTCAACACCTGCTGTCTTTGGGATTGGAATTATAATATTCTTCTTGAAGTCTGAGGGTATTTCGCCTGTTTCATACATCTTGCTCACCAGATGGTAGAGTTTTGTCAGGACTGGATCTCCCAACGCCGTCAGTAGTTCTAATGGAATGTTGTCTGCTCCCGGGGCCTTGTTTCGACTCAGGTCTTTCAGTGCTCTATCAAACTCTTCATGCAGTATCGTATCTCCCATTTCATCTTCATTTACATCCTCTTCCATTTCCATAATATTGTCCTCAAGTACATCGCCCTTGTATAGACCCTCTATATACTCCTTCCACCTTTCTACTTTCCCTTCTTTGCTTAGAACTAGGTTTCCATCTGAGCTCTTGAAATTCATACAAATGGTTCTCTTTTCTCCAAAGGTCTCTTTAATTTTCCTGTAGGCGGTATCTATCTTACCCCTAGTGAGACAAGCCTCTACGTCCTTACATTTGTCCTCTAGCTATCCCTGCTTCGACATTTTGCACTTCCTGTCGTTCTCATTTTTGAGACGTTCGTATTCCTTTTTGCCTGCTTCATTTACTGCATTTTTATATTTTCCCATTTCATCAATTAAGTTCAACATTTCTTCTGTTACCCAAGGAGTTCTACTAGCCCTCGTCTTTTTACCTACTTGACCCTCTGCTGCCTTCAATACTTCATCCCTCAGAGCTACCCATTCTTCTTCTACTGTACCTCTTTCCACCATTCCTGTCAATTCTTTCCTTATGCTCTCCCTGAAACTCTGTACAACCTCTGGTTCTGTCAGTTTATCCAGGTCCCATCTCCTGAAATTCCCACCTATTGCAGTTTCTTTAGTTTTAATCTACAGTTCATAACCAATAGATTGTGGTCAGAGTCCACATCTGCCCCTGGAAATGTCTTACAATTTAAAACCTGGTTCCTAAATCTCTGTCTTACCATTATAAAATCTATCTGATACCTTCTAGTATCTCCAGGATTCTTCCATGTATACAACCTTCTTTTATGATTCTTGAACCAAGTGTTAGCTATGATTAAGTTATGCTCTGTGCAAAACTCTACCAGACGGCTTCCTCTTTCATTTCTTAGCCCCAATCCATATTCACCTACTATGTTTCCTTCTCTCCCTTTTCCTACTCTAGAATTCCAGTCACCCATGACTATTAAATTTTCGTCTCCCTTCACTACCTGAATAGTATCTTTTATCTCATCATACATTTCTTCAATTTCATCATCATCTGCAGAGCTAGTTGACATATAAACTTGTACTACTGTAGTAGGTGTGGGCTTCGTGTCTATCTTGGCCACAATAATGCGTTCGCTATGCTGTTTGTAGTAGCTTACCCGAAAACCTATTTTTTTATTCATTATTAAACCTATTCCTGCATTACCCCTATTTGATTTTGTGTTTATAACCCTGTATTCACCTGACCAAAAGTCTTGTTCGTCCTTCCACCGAACTTCACTAATTTCCCCTATATCTAACTTTAACCTATCCATTTCCCTTTTTAAATTTTCTAATCTACCTGCCTGGTTAAGGGATCTGACGTTCCACGCTCCGATCCGTAGAACGCCAGTTTTCTTTTTCCTGATAACGACGTCCTCTTGAGTAGTTCCCGCCCAGAGATCTGAATGGGGGACTATTTTACTTCTGGAATATTTTACCCATACAGTAAAGCTGCATGCCCTCAGGAAAAATTACGGCCACAGTTTCCCCTTGCTTTCAGTCGTTCGCAGTACCAGCACAGCAAGGCCGTTTTGGTTAATGTTGCAAGGCCAGGTCAGTCAATCATCCAGACTGTTGCCCCTGCAACTACTGAAAAGGCTGCTGTCCCTCTTCAGGAACAACACGTTTGTCTGGCTTCTCAACAGATACCCCTCCGTTGTGGTTGCACCTACGGTACGGCCATCTGTATCGCTGAGGCACGCAAGCCTCCCCACCAACGGCAAGGTCCATGGTTCATGGGGAAGGAGTGATGTGGTAATTTACCTAAATTGTTTCTCGTACTCATTGCCCCTCCTCTGACAGCACGATATCAGGAGGCATTCCTCGCATTTTCATTCACTGAATCCCAAAATGTTAGTCCATGGTGAGAACTAAACGCCGGCGACCATTGAAACGGTGACCATTATGCATGTGCGCCTATATCTCGGCTCCTCATTCGACAGTGTCTAATAGCACTGCTACATTCTTTTGTCTGTCAGCGAATCCCGAAAGAAAAGTTGACAAATTCGTACCTGCACGAGAGACCGGCGGACTACATTAATTTATCCATTCTACTGGTCGGAGACCTCCGTGTTTGTGGATTATATTAAAGAAACATGACAACCAGCCACTTTTTTAGAAATCAATACGTGTGCTGAAGATGCCTAGGGCTGGATAACAATTTTGTTTATTTACTACAGATCGTGAGGTGTATATTTTGTTTATTTTGTATATCTGTTAATCCTGTTTATCTACTACACTTCGCGAATTGTGTATTTACAATAAACAGCTCACAGTATGTACTACATAAAGAAATTGTTACAGTCTGAAAGAGGTGGGAACCAGACTGCTTCTTGCATTTTAGAAGCCCTGAATGGGGAGGTAGCCACCACTTACAAACGTAAGCTTTGTACACAACTGGCCATTAAAATCGCTACACCACGAAGACAAAGTGCTACAGACGCGAAATTTAACCGACAGGAAGAAGATGATGTGATATGCAAATGATTAGCAGTTCAGATCATTCACACAAGGTTGGAGCCGGTGGTGACACCTACAACGTGCTGACATGACTAAACTTTCCAACCGATTTCTCATACACAAACGGCAGTTGACCGGCGTTGCCTGGTGAAACGTCGTTGTGATGCCTCGTGTAAGGAGGAGAAAAGCGTAGCATCACGTTTCCGACTTTAATAAAGGTCGTATTGTAGCCTATCGCGATTGCGGTTTATCGTATCGCGACGTTGCTGCTCGCGTTGGTCGAGATCCAATGACTGTTAGAAGAATATGGAATCGGTGCGTTCAGGAGGGTAATACGGAACGCCGTGCTGTGTCCCAAAGGCCTCGTATCACTATCAGACGAGATGACACCCATCTTATCCGCATGGCTGTAACGGGTCGTGCAGCCACGTCTCGATCCTTGAGTCAACAGATGGGGACGTTTGCAATACAACAACCATCTGCACGAACAGATCGACGACGTTTGCAGCAGCGTAGACTATCAGCTCGGAGAGCATGGCTGCGGTTACCCTTGACGCTGCATCACAGACAGGAACACCTGCGATGGTGTACTCAACGACGAACCTAGGTGCACGAATGGCGAAACGTCATTTTTTCGGATGAATCCAGATTCTGTTTACAGCATCATGATGGTCGCATCCATGTTTAGCGACATCGCGGTGAACGCACATTGGAAGCGTATATCCGTCATCGTCATACTGGCGTGTCAACCGGCGTGATGGTGTGGGGTGCCATTGGTCACCTCTTGTTCGCATTGGCGGCACTTTGAACAGTGGACGTTACATTTCAGATGTGTTATGACGCGTGGCTCTACCCTTCGTTCGATCCCTGCGAAACCTTACATTTCAGCAGGATAATGCACGACCGCATGTTGCAGGTTCTGTGCGGCCTTTCTGGATACAGAAAATGTTCGACTACTGCCCTGGCCAGCCCATTCTACAGATCTCTCACCAATTGAAAACGTCTGGTCAATGGTGGCCTAGCAACTGGCTCGTCACAGTACACCAGTCACTACTCTTGATGAACTGTGGTATCGTGTTGAGGCTGCATGGGCAGCTGTACCTGTTCACGCCACCGAAGCTCTGTTTGACTCAATGCTCAGGCGTATCAGGGCCGTTATTACGGTCAGAGGTAGGTGTTCTGGGAACTGATTTCTCAGGATCTATGCACCCAAATTGCGTGAAAATGTAATCACATGTCAGTACTAGTAAAATATATTTGTCCAATGAATATCCGTTTATCATCTGCATTTCTTCTTGGTGTATCATTTTAATGGCCAGTAGTGTATATGGAGCAATAAATGTTCAGACAAGATGAAGAATAGGATAACTTAGTTTTTATACCTTTATCTTGTCGCTAATGCTGCCTTTAGAGCCGTGGTAGACGTTTCTATTGTCTAGACACAGATTCCTTTCCTCAGGTCGCGATTATGCCCTGATCGAGAAACGTGCAGAATGTTGGAAAATCCCTTAAATGTTCTTATGGAATCTTGATGTTACAAGGTTTTAGATATGGCAGGACAAAGGTTTTTCGTTTGCAATTTTAGGTCTACAACTTTGTTTCTCCTACTTTTTCTCGACGTTCGAGGCTTTATTGTGGAAAACACGCAACGAATTTGCGATTCAAAGTACTTGCCATCAATGGTCACTACTTTCTACCTTCTTTCGGCCAACGTACGAATCCCGCGGTGGAAGAATTGGGCATTTTTTCAGAAGATCCATGAAGAGATCAAATTTTGCACTTCTTCACATGACAGAGTGCTATCCATCCAGACAGTGTCCCATTGAGCGAAAAAGTAGCTAGTCAGGAGGAGCAATGTCTGAACAATACGGCGGGTGGGGTAGGTCTTCTCATTTCAACATTTCCAAGTATGTTTTGACTGATTTTTCGAGATGGGGTCGAGCGTTGTCAAGCTGAAAGATCACTTTTTCATGTCTATCGGTGTAGTGTGGCCCCCTACCTTTCAGTGGCCGGCTCCTGTGATTGTTTCCGTCGATTTCAGTGACTTCGAAAACCCTCTACACCGCCATGCCAGTATTCGACGTAGAAAATAACTTTTCTTGAAGCGTTGAAAACATTCGCTGCACGTTCTTTCACTAATAGGTGCTTCAACACAGGTCTTACACAGCATTTTATAGGCCTCAGATTTCCTCATGTAGAAGAGGAATATTGAACCTTCCCATAAACGACGAGAACTGAGTTCGTATGTTGACATGTTCGATCGAGAATAAATTTTATGATGCAAACACGAATCGACTAATATTTTTGTGGTATTATGTTTACAAATACCTAACCTTAGTGTGTGACCTTTACAACCTACCACCAGTACACCAATTGCCGTTACGGCGATCTATTGCAAAACTGTGGAAGCCAAATTGCGGACGTAATGGTTTCTCAAGAAAACAAGACACTCGGAGGCTTGTTGATATGTAGGTTTCATCATTGTGGATCACAAAAGAAGATCAAACAGCCAAATACTAATCGAGAAGCTACTATAGTGACCTCCTTGACTACAGGGAACGGTTTATTGTTATGTAGGTTTCATCGTTGTGGATCACAAAAGAAGATCAAACAGCCAAATACTAATCGAGAAGCTACTATAGTGACCTGCTTGACTACGGGAAACGGTTTATTCTGAAACGAGGAATGAGTGCGGGAGATGAACAGAATTTTTCCGTTCTTGCCTTCTGGACTATCATTGACTGAATCATAGGAAAAGAAATTCGAATATTCCTGAACTTTTTAGTGAATACATCAATATTATTACAGCATTTAAAGTGCCTAAACGATTTCCACTTCTCCTTTGTTAAATTAACTTTTCGTTACAAATACTAGATTCAAACGGTAAATTCAACTGACATCTCTTCATCTGTTAAATATATCTCCACAGAAAAGCTCTGTGTACCCTGTTTTCGAGTTAACGTAATTATTCTAATGTTTTCCTATGAAACCACTTTCCCATTTTTTGACTTCTATACACACAGTATCTCTAAGTCGCTTATCATGTTTATCTGTGTTTGCGACACTCAGTTGTCACCTTAAGATGGCCTGAGAAGCCGAAAGCCGTTTCGCAACCCAATAAATATAATTTCGCTGAACATTTGGAAGTGTTTCCCTTTTTAATATTATTATCATATTAGGCCAAGCAACGACTGAAGTTTCAGCTGATGTAAATAAGAAATTCCTTACATTATTACCGCTACACAGCTTTTTCGATCTCTTAAAAATGTTTTTGAATTTATATCAAATACCTCATCTGCTCTATAAATATTATCCAGAGTTCAGTGTAGCACATCCCTCTGAATTTGTATTCTGAGTTCACTCCACTCCACTCCACCCGCTGCTACAGTGGTTCTCGCGAGTCTCTTACGTTTTTGGTCTCCAAGTCCACTGCTGGATATTAAACACGGCCGCAACTGTCCACCGATCAAGCTGTACCACTTCGACCTGCCGCAGGAGCTGCAGAAACTTGGTGGCTGGCCCAACATCGAACTGGCCGACTAGTTTGTCAAGTACGCTCGCATCGCCTTCGAGAACTTCGGGGATCAGGTGAGTTGCTTTCTCTCACTTTTTGCTTCGGCCGCAGAAGTACTGTCATCTTAAAACTCCTCCTTCCAGCATAAATCTGTGGAATAAAGAAAGAAAAAGAAAGTGACCAACGGATATACTTGGCACTCTGTAAACTGCCATGAATAGTTTCGTCGTGTTGTTCATTTCTGTGCTATCATACTCTTAACCGTTTCGGTAGCAACTTCGCAAGACAAAAGCTTTCTTCTTGGAAAATTATCTTTCATTTATATCTCTTGATACTGTGACCACGTAAGCATGCTGTGTATGTTGACGCTTAGCCTGGACGATGCACTTTTTCTTCCGCTGATGGTTACCTCTGAGCCGCCACACAGTGAGTCTGCACATGGTCGTCTCCCAAAACGTTTAGCGAAACTCAGCTCGCTCTGATCCTCCATGAGATCAACAGTGCTGTAGACGACGGCGCTGCAGGCTGATGCCGTGTTCATTGACCTCAGGAAGGCATTTGAGACCGTCTCGCACTGCCGTTTAGTGAAGCAACACGAGCTCTCCGAGTATCGGGCCAGATCGGCTACTGGATACAAGGCATTCTCGCAGTCAGAACTTAACACGTCGCTCTTAACAAAACAAAAGGTAATTACCACAGCACCCCATGAAAGTGTGACAGGATCGTTACAGCTCACAGCGAATATAAATGATCTAGTAGAGAGGCTCAAATGGCTCTGAGCACCATGGGACCCAACATCTGTGGTCATCAGTCCCCTAGAACTTAGAACTACCTAAACCTAACTAACCTAAGGACATCACACACATCCATGCCCGAGGCAGGATTCGAATCTGCGACCGTAGCAGTCGCGCGGCTCCGGACTGAGCGCCCAGAACCGTAGTAGAGAGGGTCAGAAGGTTTTTAAGATAGTTCGCAGATGATGTGTTTGTCTCTATAAAGCAGCAACGTCCGAAGTCTGTATCGATATGCAGAACGACATGCACCGGATTCAGGAGTGGTAAATGGACTGGCAGTTCATGCTGAACCTAAATAAGTGTAACATGTCGTGCATACATAGGAAAAGAAAGAAATGACTGTAAAACTACACTATTCATAAGAAACTGCTGGGAACAGTATCTACTGTAAAATATCTAGGAGTAATTATCCAGAACGGCCTTAAATGGACTGATGACATAATACAAATAGTAGGAAAAAGAAATGCTAGGTAGGTTCATAGGAAGAATCATCAGGAAATACAACTCATCCATGAAGGAAGTGGCCTATAAGGCACTTGTTCGAATGATTATTGAGTATTGTTCTTCAATAAGGGATTCTTACGAGGCAGGAGGTATAGAAGAAATAGAGAAGATCCAACGAAGAGCGGCGAATTTCGTCAGGGGGTCGTTTGGTCGGCGCTAGAGTGTTATCGAGATTCTCAACAAACTCCACTGCCAGACGTTACAAGAGAGGCTTGTGCACCACGGAGATGTTTACAGTTGAAATTTCGAGTGAGCGCTTCCCAGAAGAGTCGGACATTATTTATTCCTACGTACATCTCGAGAAATGACCATGATGAGAAAATTCGATAAATTAGGAGTAATACAGAGGCTTACCGCACTCATTTTCCCTATGCGCCATTGACGAATGGAACAGGGAAGGACCGATCACTTAAGGGTAAGCGAAACATTCTCCGTCACGCACCGTTAGGTGGCTTGCCGAGTATGATACAGCTGTAGATGGCTTTGGAGTGCGACGTTCGTATTAGCATGTGGAAGAGGAGTCCACGAAGTGGCGTCATACAGAATGGGCGATATCAGAGTGTTTCAAATTCTGTGTATAAACGTCTAGGGGTGATAAATCATGTCCTCGAGACAAAAATTTTCTAGACACACCCTGCGGCTTTCCAATGCAATGTGTTGCCTATCAGCCAGTCGGTCGGAGTGGGCGAGCGGTTCTAGGCCCTACAGTTTGGAACCGCGTGACCGCTACGGTCGCAGGTTCGAATCCTGCCTCGGGCATGGATGTGTGTGATGTCCTTAGGTTAGTTAGGTTTAATTAGTTCTACGTTCTAGGGGACTTATGACCTTAGAAGTTAAGTCCCATGGTGCTCAGAGCCATTTGAACCTATCATCCAGTCTTCTGCTCTATGTGAAACGGGGAAGGCCGAGTGAAATGTCAGTGGACGCATGAGGATAAAGGAACAACTAAACTGGCACGGGAAGGTGCAGGCCAGCCGGCCACTGTGGCCGAGCGGTTCTAGGCGCTTCCGTCCGGAACCGCGCTGCTGCTACGTTCGCAGGTTTGACTCCTGCCTAAGGCATGGGTGTGTGATGTCCTTACATTAGTTAGGTTTAACTCTAGGGGACTGATGACCTCAGATGTTAAGTCCCATGGTGCTTAGACCCATTTTTTTGTGTAGGCCATTCATCACAAGTCATCTGTTACTTCACAGAAGTTCAACAATATTTTATTGCACAGATAAATCTTGTAAATCAGCTGCTTCACTAAACAGAAACCCACTGAATCCTCTTGTTCGATCTTACCACCATAAATAAACAGCATTATTGAAACATATGCTAAAAATGGAAACCCATCAGTTCAGATTTACAGGTAAACAGAACAATATGTTCAATATAAATAAATAAAAAATAAATTTTGTTTATAACACTGGCCAAAAGTAAATCACAACTCTGAAAACATATTTCATCAATGAGGGAAGGCTCTTTGGCATATTGAAGATACCAGCATGGAAGAATAATAAAATACCATGTAACAACTGAGCATTACATCAATATTATAACTATTACGTTAAAAAAGTACTTCAGAGAGGACAACCACGGAAGGGGCAGTGCGACAGGCAGATCTGAATAAGATGGAAAGATAACTGGCACTTCTTGGTAAATTAGCGCCCGACTGCTACTAGATAGAAACTCAGCTTGTGAGGGATGCCGTAGCTAACCAGAAGGCCGCAGCGTGTCAGAGGCTACGGTGAGGAGGGAAGCGCGTTCACCTACACAGCCGAGGCGGACTGGCTGCGCCCGGTGGGCCGGCCGGTAACAAGTGGGACCCCGCAGCAGCGCCTGCAAACGCCACGAACAGATCGGGAGGCCGACAGAAAACAAGTAAACATACAAATCGTGCATAATAATCGCGGAACATACGAAAATGCTCAGACCGAGACAAAAGCTCAATCTGAGCAAGGCCCCAAGCCCCGACCAAACCTTACGTGTAACAAACAGAATTTTACAAAAGAATTATTAATGATTAACCGGTTAATCTTACAATAAAATATAACAATTTAATGTAATAATTACACACAGCCCTCAGTAGTTTTAACTTAAGGGCTTAGAAGGTAACATATTTTCCTCCAACATTCACTTCCCATACGTCAGACGCTACACTTCTCTTTTCAGTGACCTGAGGATAGGGATCACCATCACCCTCCCTCCCTCTTCAAAAGGACTGCTGTCCCTAGCAGGCACTTTCGCATCATGCCAAAATTGACCTTGGACAACGAACTGTAGAGCGTGGTGGAATGTTATTTCAGCTAGGTTCAAATGGCTCTGAGCACTATGGGACTCAACTTCTCAGGTCATTAGTCCCTAGAACTTAGAACTAGTTAAACCTAACTAACCTAAGGACATCACACACATCCATGCCCGAGGCAGGATTCGAACCTGCGACCGTAGCGGTCTCGCGGTTCCAGACTGCAGCGCCTAGAACCGCACGGCCACTTCGGCCGGCATTTCAGCTAGGGGAATCTCTTGTCAATGCAGAGCTTTCGCGTCGGGCGTTCAACGTAATGAGCAAACCAATTGAACCTCGCACATTAGCTTTAAGGCTTAATTCGCATAAGTGTGTGACTGGTGGCACCGGGAAGTCGCTTTGGGTAAGTGTGGAGTCGAATCTACCTGTGGGTACAGTATGTGTTCCTGAACCATTGGAGGATAACGAAGTTTTGGCTCCATAGGGTTGTTTTGTTAAACGAAGTGTTGTATGCGTACAGGAGGGGAACGACGGGCGAGTAGTTCCCGTGAACGTGGATAATTTTAACGCTGTAGATGCGAATTTGAGGAAAGGAGTTTTAGCAGCAAATTTGGATGTGCCAGATGACGAAGACTGGTGTTCGAGAGGTAGGCGAAGCGATCAACCACTAACTGCCGATAGAACTGCATTGCGAGACAAAATTAAGCATTTGAAAGGAGGAGAAAGAGAGGATATGGAGGAATTGTTGTGGGAATTTAAGGATTTGGTTTTTCCACAAGGGCTGTTACCTGCGACTCCATTAGTTCAACATAGGATACCAACAGGGAATGAAGCATCTGTTTACCATAAACAATATAGAATTCCAAGGTATTTGCAGCCGATCGTGGAGGATTGCATTGATCAGCAGCTTGCGGAAGGTATTATAGAGCATAGTAATAGTTGCTGGGAAGCGGGCATTGTCCTTGTCCCTAAAAAGTCTATGGTTGGTTGGTTGGTTGGTTTGGGGAAGGAGACCAGACAGCGTGGTCATCGGTCTCATCGGATTAGGGAAGGATGGGGAAGGAAGTCGGCCGTGCCCTTTCAGAGGAACCATCCCGGCATTTGCCTGGAGTGATTTAGGGAAATCACTCTATGGATGGAACTAAGAAATACAGGTTCTGTTGTGACTACCGATAGCTCAATAATAAGACAGTAACGGATGCATACCCCATTCCAAACATATCGGAGACTTCGGATCACTTAGGACAGTGCCAGTACTTTTCTACGACGGATTTGACAAGTGGTTATCATAAGTTAGAGGTGGCTCCAGAGGATCGTCCAAAAACTGCTTTCTCTACACCTGGAGGACATTACCAGTACATCAGAATGACATTCGGTTTTAAAAACGCTCTGGCAACGTTTCGAGGTTGTTAGATAGTGTCTTGAGGGGTTTGACACCACGGCAGTGTCTTGCCTATTTGGATGACATTATAGTGTTTTCAAGTAGTATGGAGCAACACAGACAGCGGTTAGGGAAGTCTTTATGAGGTTAAGAGCAGCTCGTTTGACGTTGAGCCTGGAGAAGTGTCACTTTGCATTAGAAGAAGTAAAATATTTGGGTCCTATTGTCAGTAAGGACGGAGTGCGAACAGATCCGAGGTTGGTACAGTCGGTAATGGATTTATGGGAACCGTAAACAGTTAAGGAAGTGCAGTCATTTATAGGAGTTTGCAATTTCTATCGAAAGTTCATGTAGGGTTTTGCAGATTTAGCACAGTCATTGACACGATTTTTACAGAAGGGTGTGAAATTTGAGTGCACAGAAGAGTGTCAGAAAGCGTTTGGCAAACTGAAAGAAGTGTTAACATCATGTCCGGTTCTTGTGTTTCCAGATTTCGAAAGGGAGTTTATACTAGCATGCAGTGCATCAGATCAAGCATTAGGATGTGTTCTTAGTCAGGAAATTGATTGGAAACAACATCCTGTAGCCTAAGCGTCGAGGCAGTTGAATGCAGCAGAGAGGAATTAACAACTGAGAGGAAGATGCTTATCGTAATCTATGCAAACACATATTTTAAATGTTATTTATATGGGAGAAGATTTCGGGTAGTGAAAGATCATGCTGCTTTGAAGCGGTTGTTGGGGTTGAAGTATCCATCCACTAGACTCGCTAGGTGGGCTGTGGGGCTCAGTGAATTCGACTACGAGGTGGTGCACAAGCCTTGGAGGAAGCACGGCAATGCGGATGCATTGAGTAGAAAGGTGGCGAAAGTAGAAGTCATAGGTTGTGACCTAGCAGTATGGCAACAACTACAGGACGCTGACAACGATTGTAAATTGTATCGGACACAGCCACAGTTAAATATGTACGATGGTCTTCTGGTCAGGGAAACAAAGTTACGGCCAAGGGTAGTAGTTCCAGCAAAGCTGAGGGACGAGGTTTTAAAGGAAGCACGTGATCACGTGTTATCTGCTCATGGAGGGTGTAGAGCGACGGATAGGAGAGTGGCGCAGAGGTATTGGTGGAGAGGTAGGAAAGCAGATGTGGATCAGTATGTCAAGAATTGTATACCACGTGCGCAGAGAGCAGATTTGAGCCGGAAACAGATACAGCTACAACGATTACTGGAAGCAACACGTCCGTTTTCTGTGTTGGGGATTGATGTCTTAGGACCTTTCAGGCGAACACCATTGGGGAACAGATTCGTTCTGACTATCATATACCTTTTACGAGGTACGTGGAGATGGTGGCTATGCCAAATCAACAGGCAGCAATGGTCGCGCAAGTGTTAGTAAACAACTGGATTTTGAAGTTTGGTGTACTGGAGACAATAATTATTGACCAAGGGACCAACTTCATGTTGGATTTAATGAAGGAACTGTGCAGATTGTTGAATGTGAAGAAGTTGAGGACGAGCATGTTGCATCCACAGGCCAACGGAAGGACAGAACTGGTACACAGAACAAACGGGAAGATGCTGAGTTTTTATGTGGATTCTCATCACCATCAGTGGGACGAGTATTTGAAGCATATTGTATGCACATACAATGCAAAAGTCCATACAAATACCGGTTTGTCTCCATATGAGGTAGTGTACGGGTGATAAATGCCGTCACCGTTTGATTTGTTTAGGCTACAGAAAGGAAGGACCGGTGAATCTGTACGTCAATTCACAAGGATAGTTCGGAATATTTGGAAATGGGTACAAAAGGCGAATACAAAGGCTTTGGAAAGGCAGGAAGACACAGTAAAGCGGAAAGGAAGTTTACCGTAGTATAGAGTGGGGCAATCGGTAATGCTGTCCAGCCTCTATACGCAAAAAGGGAAAACGAAGAAGTTCCTCATGAGTTATCAAGGGCCACACCAAGTTGTTGAAACCACATACCCCGTTAATGTTAAGCTTCAGCTGCCAACTAGAAGAACAATAGTACACATTGGATGGTTGCGGCCATTCAAGGGTTGCCCGGAAGTGATGGTGGTGGTTAGTGTTTAACGTCCCGTCGACAACGAGGTCATTAGAGACGGAGCGCAAGCTCGGGTTAGGGAAGGATTGGGAAGGAAATCGGCCGCGCCCTTTCAAAGGAACCATCCCGGCATTTCTCTGAAACGATTTAGGGAAATCACGGAAAACCTAAATCAGGATGGCCGGAGACGGGATTGAACCGTCGTCCTCCCGAATGCGAGTCCAGTGTGCAGGCATGTCGCAGGAAGGAAAGAGGAAGGAAGAGAGAGTGAAGAGAGGTGCTAAGCACAGAGAAAACCAGGAAGACAGAGTACAGCATGATGTACCATATGCCTTGTGATCCAGAAATTAGTGGAGTATTATTTTTGTTTTCTTGTTATGTAGTACTGGATTTGCGTAGATTAATCAGTCATGGTATTTTCGTATATGTATTTTCAAGTATTGTGAGCCTGCTAGGGACAGCAGTCTTTTTGAAGAAGGAGGAAGGGTGATGGTGATTCCTGTCCTCAGGTCGCTGAAGTGAGGGGCGTTGAGCAAGTTTTTGGAAGTGAAAACTAAGGAGGCATTGCTGATTTCAGCAGCTAGCAACCGGTACTCTGAGTTATGTGCCATCAGAATCTGGTTGACATTAAGCTCGTCCCAGTGCGAGATGAAATCAAAAGGGCTGTATCAGTTCTCCTTTCTCGCACCCCATTGTACAGAAAAAGTGTTAATGATATGAAAGAATAACTGTGTTATTGCATTTGTTATTTTTATCAGTGTATGGGTCTTTTATTGTGTTCGTATTTCATTTGTATACACATTGAAAAATAAAATTTCAGTAAATTCGTTTATGTTTGTTGTAAGTTACCCTGCCGTCTGCAAGTTCGGGTTTCATACATTGCCATTTCAGTTGCATGCACGTTTCAGTGTTCTTGAAAAATATTGTTTTTCTGTGTCACTTGCATTGTTGCGCCGAAACGCTTGGTGTGCTACGCTTAAAGCGTGTTACCAACACAAAATTTTGCAAACAGTGCTGTTTTGTGCGTTGTCAAGAGGCTTACTAGAGAGTTCTCAAGTTCGCGATGGATTAAACCTTTTTTCTCAAAATAGTTGAGCCACACTTTTAAACAGTCAGTAAATTTGTTATTGTTACTCCCTTTGTGATGGAAATACCGTATGCACTCGTCGGAGCGTCCATAAAAATCTACACTCGAACGAGCGTCCACTAATTTAAATTACACAATCGGAAGCACTAACTTTTTTTTATCCTTTGGTTCGTTAGTCACTTCACTGTGATATTATACATATCTGTCATTTAAGCGCTACTCGTATGCATAATTTTATCACAGTTTTTACATCTCAGTTATTCTAGAGACAAACACGGCACTTAATGACGCACACGAATAGTACAAACAGTGGTTTTACTCATGACGGTACCTTTTCTTTTGACTCTGGCACCATACATTTATTTATTAACCTTGGCTTGAGCTTGGAGACTTTACGGTACTTGCAGTTCATTAAGCTTGCCTCTTTGTTTTCTATGATACACTAACCATGAGTGGAGACCGAAGCTGGAATATTACTCTATAGAAAACTTAGCGAATTTTACCTAGTTCAGTTTTATAGCAGCCCACGAGAAATGCGGATTCAAACCCACGTAAGCAGAAAACAAAAGCTTTCTGACGAAACTATACGTCAAAGTGAGTTTGCTGACAGATAATCCTTTCACTTCTGTCTGCTACATGGAAGTTATACTTTCATGAGTTACAGGAATACATGTTTCTCTTTCATTTTATGCTTTTACACAGATTATTCTTTTATTCTTTTACTAGTGCCCTTCATGTTGACTGACCCTACCTAAACAAGTATAGAAAAAAATAGAAAGAAATACCTACATTTAAAATTCCTTTTTTAAGTTATAAAAATTTGCTTACAGATTATTTTTAAAATCAAATCTGTTTCTCACAATGTGTTCAACGTCAGGTAATGTAGGTGGAATAGCATAATAAATGTGGTTCAACCACGCTTGGGGGTGTATTTCGTTATTACAATTATGGAATGTTTAAATTTGCTTACTGATAAAAATTATTTATAGTCAAAAGTTTCCTTGCGTCTTAGCGCGCCGAAATTTTGACTCCGTCAAGCGCTCTGCTCACCTCGTTGCTGAGGCGTATTGTTTGAGATTAACTGCTGTTCCCTAAGATGCCAGATATGGTGAGAGTTTCCTGTATTCTCGATTGCTGGACTAGTGAAAGAAGGAGAAATTTCCTGCTCGCGATCATTTCCGTTCAATTTGTCTTTCATACGTCTGAGATGTGTTGAAGCCGCCTTTTGTCATCCTTCAGCTGTACGCTAACCTTATCTTGTTCTTCTTTGAAGTATTTCAGTGTCTGATATTCTGCCATATCCGAAAAATGCACTGGTGTCGTGAATCATTGTCAGAGCTGGTGGACAAAATTTGCCATTTTATTGCTAATCTCTTCTATTTGGCCTGTTATTTCAACATAATGTTTAGTGTGCGTATGTGTCAAGGTTAGCAGACTTTCTACTTGGGCAGTTACCTAGTCGACCTACTCCTACAACTGTAGGATGCGTTGTTGTACTTGTTTTTCCATTTCATGAGGTACAACGCTTGTAATTTGCCAAGAATCTCATGGTATTCGCTCTGTTACCTGTTTTTAATTTGCTCGATTTCCGTCTCTAATATCTGCACGCAATCGATTACATGTTTCTTACTTCTCTGGGGATTGTTTAAACCGTTCATCTAATGTTTCTAACCGTGTGTGTTAGTTTCTTCCCTAATTTCATGTAATATCTCAAATTTTCACTGGAGCTGTGAGAACATCCTCTGAAACAACGCCATTATATCTGGACTACCATCCGCCTTTACTAAATTTGTGTCACGGTTTCTACCCGTAGTGGTTCCCGTTACACATCCCGAATCCCATGTTGCTAACGGTGTTTGCATTGGATACCTGTAGTTCGATATTACTTAATTCTCTATCGATTCCATCACTGTTTGTTGCGTCAGAAAATTGATTTACATTACATGCGATTGCATTTTCAGGTAAACCCATTCTACTGTTGTCACCTGATTCACAAGTCGTGAAATAAACGGGAGATTTCAGAATAATATTAGCTTTTTCCGCGGTCATAGTGTCACATTGTTGGGTAAGCATGTTCGGTGAAGTCTTGCTGTGCTTTGCATTTCTGGCGTCCATTGTTGAGGTTTAAAGACTGTCAGGCAGTACTGTTGCTCAAAAAATATATCAAAAGAAAATTTGACTGTTATTAGATGTATCGGAAAGTGAATCTCAATACTTACGAAACAAAAACCGAAAATACATTCCACCGGAAACCGTAATTACGCAAACACAGAAAGGTATCTAAGGAAGCATACAGTTTCTACTTTGACCAACAAAGATAACTTTTTCTACTTAATAGACACACATATTACACAAACAGAACACACATAACTTAAATCACAACCTGACAAGGAATTACACAATCATTGTACTAACTACTAGCTGTCGCTGTTGTCTTCTGCCAAAAAATATAATTTAATATTCTCACTGCTTGAAAGAAAACCAAGGTGTAGCCAAGTGTAAATGAGTAGTCTTTACTCGTGTGTGTCTTATCGTAATACAAACCTGGGAATGCGAATTCACAATCTACATGTGCTACTGCACAAATACAAAGGAGGGGTATCTGTTGAGAGGCCAGACCAATGTGTGGTTCCTGAAGAGGGGCAGCAGCCTTTACAGTAGTTACAGGGGCAACAGTCTGGATGATTGTCTGATCTGGCCTTGTAACACTAACCAAAACGGCCTTGCTGTGCTGGTACTGCGAACGGCTGAAAGCAAGGGGAAACTACACCCGTAATGTTTCCCGAGGGCATGCAGCTTTACTGTATGGTTAAATGATGATGGCGTCCTCTTGGGTAAAATATTCCGGAGGTAAAATTGTCCCCATTCCGATCTCCGGGCGGGGACTACTCAAGAGGGCGTTGTTATCAGGAGAAAGAAAACCGGCGTTCTACGGATCGGAGAGTGGATTGTCAGATCCGTTAATCGGGCAGGTAGGTTAGAAAATTTAAAAAGGGAAATGGATAGGTTAAAGTTTGATATGGTAGGAATTAGTGAAGTTCGGTGGCAGGAGGAAGAAGACTTCTGGTCAGGTGAATACAGGGTTATAAATACAAAATCAAATAGGGGTAACGCAGCAGTAGGTTTAATAATGAATAAAAAAATAGGAGTGCGGGTAAGCTACTACAAACAGCATAGTGAACGCCTTATTGTGGCCAAGATAGACACGAAGCCCACGCCTACTACAGTAGTACAAGTTTATGTGCCAACTACACTCCTGGAAATGGAAAGAAGAACACATTGACACCGGTGTGTCAGACCCACCATACTTGCTCCGGACACTGCGAGAGGGCTGTACAAGCAATGATCACACGCACGGCACAGCGGACACACCAGGAACCGCGGTGTTGGCCGTCGAATGGCGCTAGCTGCGCAGCATTTGTGCACCGCCGCCGTCAGTGTCAGCCAGTTTGCCGTGGCATACGGAGCTCCATCGCAGTCTTTAACACTGGTAGCATGCCGCGACAGCGTGGACGTGATCCGTATGTGCAGTTGACGGACTTTGAGCGAGGGCATATAGTGGGCATGCGGGAGGCCGGGTGGACGTACCGCCGAATTGCTCAACACGTGGGGCGTGAGGTCTCCACAGTACATCGATGTTGTCGCCAGTGGTCGGCGGAAGGTGCACGTGCCCGTCGACCTGGGACCGGACCGCAGCGACGCACGGATGCACGCCAAGACCGTAGGATCCTACGCAGTGCCGTAGGGGACCGCACCGCCACTTCCCAGCAATTAGAGACACTGTTGCTCCTGGGGTGTCGGCGAGGACCATTCGCAACCGTCTCCATGAAGCTGGGCTACGGTCCCGCACACCGTTAGGCCGTCTTCCGCTCACGCCCCAACATCGTGCATCCCGCCTCCAGTGGTGTCGCGACAGGCGTGAATGGAGGGACGAATGGAGACGTGTCGTCTTCAGCGATGAGAGTCGCTTCTGCCTTGGTGCCAATGATGGTCGTATGCGTGTTTGGCGCCGTGCAGGTGAGCGCCACAATCAGGACTGCATACGAGCGAGGCACACAGGGCCAACACCCGGCATCATGGTGTGGGGAGCGATCTCCTACACTGGCCGTACACCACTGGTGATCGTCGAGGGGACACTGAATAGTGCACGGTACATCCAAACCGTCATCGAACCCATCGTTCTACCATTCCTAGACCGCCAAGGGAACTTGCTGTTCCAACAGGACAATGCACGTCCGCATGTATCCCGTGCCACCCAACGTGCTCTAGAAGGTGTAAGTCAACTACCCTGGCCAGCAAGATCTCCGGATCTGTCCCCCACTGAGCATGTTTGGGACTGGATGAAGCGTCGTCTCACACGGTCTGCACGTCCAGCACGAACGCTGGTCCAACTGAGGCGCCAGGTGGAAATGGCATGGCAAGCCGTTCCACAGGACTACATCCAGCATCTCTACGATCGTCTCCATGGGAGAATAGCAGCCTGCATTGCTGCGAAAGGTCGATATACACTGTACTAGTGCC
Organism: Schistocerca serialis cubense; assembly: GCF_023864345.2. Taxonomy (NCBI): domain Eukaryota; kingdom Metazoa; phylum Arthropoda; class Insecta; order Orthoptera; family Acrididae; genus Schistocerca; species Schistocerca serialis. Next base: position 11,512,930 of record NC_064644.1, read on the forward strand.
GACGTTGTGCATGCTCTGTTGCCTGTGTCTATGTGCCTGTGGTTCTGTCAGTGTGATCATGTGATGTATCTGACCCCAGGAATGTGTCAATAAAGTTTCCCCTTCCTGGGACAATGAATTCACGGTGTTCTTATTTCAATTTCCAGGAGTGTAGCTCTGCAGATGACCAAGAAATTGAAGAAATGTATGATCAGATAAAAGAAATTATTCAGATAGTGAAGGGAGACGAAAATTTAATAGTCATGGGTGACTGGAATTCGAGTGTAGGAAAAGGGAGAGAAGGAAACGTAGTAGGTGAATATGGATTGCGGGAAAGAAATGAAAGAGGAAGCCGCCTGGTAGAATTTTGCGCAGAGCATAACTGAATCATAGCTAACACTTGGTTCAAGAATCATGAAAGAAGGTTGTATACATGGAAGAAGCCTGGAGATACTGACAGGTTTCAGATAGATTATATAATGGTAAGACAGAGATGTAGGAACCAGGTTTTCAATTGTAAGACTTTTCCAGGGGCGGATGCGGACTCTGACGACAATCTATGGGTAGATTGAAAGCAGTTCTCAACAAACGGCCCTTTTAAGGGCCACAAATACTACACATCGATCTTGCCAAAAGCCGAGAAGCGATTCTTCTTAGCGTTGTAGCTCTCTGGGGCACTCTGGGATGCAATCTGTGGCACTCTGGGATGCTCAATAGATGTCGAGCACAGTCTCCGATTGGTTGTTGTGTTTTTGGCGCGCAATTTAAACTACGTTGGAGCAAGACAAAGACAAAAACTGAAGAAGCTGCAAAAAGGTGGAAATTTAAGGAGATGGGACCTGCATAATCTGACTAAACCAGAGGTTGTACAAAGTTTCAGGGAGAGCATAATGGAACAATTGACAAGAATGTGGGAAAGAAATACAGTAGAAGAAAAATGGGTAGCTTTGAGGAATGAAGTAGTGAAGGCAGCAGAGGATTAAGTAAGTAAAAAGACGAGGGCTAGTAGAAATCCTTGGGTAACAGAAGAAATACTGAATTTAATTGATGAAAGGAGAAAATATAGAAATGCAGTAAATGAAGCAGGGAAAAAAGAATACAAACGTTTCAAAATGAGATCGACAGGAAGTGCAAAATGGGTAAGCAGGAATGGCTAGAAGAGAAACGTAAGGATGTAGAGGCTTATCTCACTAGGGGTAAGATAGATACTGCCTACAGAAAAATTAAAGGGACCTCTGGAGAAAAGAGAACCAACTGTTTGAATATCAAGAGATCAGATGGAAACCCAGTTCTAACCAAAGAAGGGAAAGCAGAAAGGTGGAAGGAGTATATAGAGGGTCTATACAAGGGCGATGTACTTGAGGGCAATATTATGGAAATGGAAGAGTATGTAGATGAAGATGAAATTGGAGATATGATATTGCGTGAAGAGTTTGGCAGAGCACTGAGAGACTTAAGTCAAAACAAGGCCCCGGGAGTACAAAACATTCCATTAGTATTACTGACAGCCTTGGGAGAGCCAGCCCTGACAAAACTCTACCACGTGGTGAGCAAGATGTATGAGACATGCGAAATACGCTCAGAATTCAAGAAGAATATAATAACTCCAATCCCAAAGAAAGCTGGTGTTGACAGATGTGAAAATTACCTAACTATCAGTTTAATAAGTCATGGCTGCAAAATACTAACGCGAATTCTTTACAGACGAATGGAAAAACTGGTCGAAGCCAACCTTGGGGAAGATCAGTTTGGATTCCGTAGAAATGTTGGAACACGTGAGGCAATACTGACCCTACCGCTTATCTTAGAAGCTAGATTAAAAAAAGGCAAAGCTACGTTTCTAGCACTTGTAGACTTAGAGAAAGCTTTTGATAATGTTGACTGGAATACTCTCTTTCAAATTCTGACGGTGGCAGGGGTAAAATACAGGGAGCGAAAGGCTATTTACAATTTGTACAGAAACCAGATGGCAGTTATAAGAGTCGAGGGCCATGAAAGGGAAGCAGTGGTTGGGAAGGGAGTGAGACGGGGTTGTATCCTCTCCCCGATGTTATTCAATTTGTATATTGAGCAAGCAGTAAAGGAAACAAAAGAAAAATTCGGAGTAGGTATTAAAATCCATGGAGAAGAAATAAAAACTTTAAGGTTCGCCGATGACGTTGTAATTGTGTCAGAGACTGCAAGGGACTTCGAAGAGCAGTTGAACGGAATGGACAGTGTCTTGAAAGGAGGATATAAGATGAACATCAACAAAAGCAAATCGAGGATAATGGAATGTAGTCGAGTTAACTCGGGTGATGCTGAGGGAATTAGATTAGGAAATGAGACACTTAAAGTAGTAAAGGATGATGGTCGAAGTAGAGAGGATATAAAATGTAGACTGGCAATGGCAAGGAAAGCGTTTCTGAAGAAGAGAAATTTGTTAACATCGAGTATAGATTTAAGTGTCAGGAAGTCGTTTCTGAAAGTATTTGTATGGAGTGTAGCCATGTATGGATATGAAACATGGACGATAAATAGTTTGGACAAGAAGTTAATAGAAGCTTTAGAAATGTGGTGCTACAGAATAATGCTGAAGATTAGATGGGTACATCACATAACTAATGATGAGGTATTGAATAGAAATGGGTAGAAGAGGAGTTTGTGGCACAACTTGACTAGAAGAAGGGATCGGCTAGTAGGAAATGTTCTGAGGCATCAAGGGATCACCAATTTAGTATTGGAGGGCAGCGTGGAGGGTATAAATCGTAGAGGCAGGCCAAGAGATGAATGCACTAAGCGGATTCAGAAGGATGTAGGTTGCAGTACGTACTGGGAGATGAAGCAGCTTGCACAGGATAGAGTAGCATGGAGAGCTGCGTCAAACCAGTCTCAGGACTGAAGGCTACAACAACAACAACAATGTGTTACTGAGCTCAAAGCCACCTCACGAAACTGAAAAGAATTCTGTGTATGTGAGAAACCGATCTCATTCATAAGCAAATAAGTAAGCAAGTCAATAATTTCACGCTCAATAGACTTGGTTAGTGCGAACTACTTGAAGAAAACGTAACTTTATATGATGTACTGGCAGAAACAGCAACACGGCAAGACTCCGTAATGGCTAAAAAAGTTCTGTTAAAGACTAATTGGTTTGATAATCGTGACATAGAATGCCAATGAAACACATGACTCAACATTTAAGTACTGAAATTTTAGTTATGAAGGAACTTATCAAAGAGAACTATTATAGCCTCTAATATGAAAATTCATTTAATCTAATAACTTGCATGGTACAGTAAATTAACTCAGATCCATCAATAGAATAATTATCAAAAACTTGACTGTGACAAGGGTGAAGGAATGAACAATCTAATGAGCAACGAATATACATTGAAAATAAATCGAAGAAAGTCGAAAATAACAAGAAGTAGCAGAAATAGGAATACCGAGAAACAACATTAGAATTGTGCTCTAGGAATGTAAGGAATTCTGCTGCCTAGGCATCAAAATAACACATGACGGACGGAGCAAGGAGAACATCAAAAGCAGACTAATACTGGCGGAAAGAGCATTGCTGGCCAAGTCTACTAGTATCAAACGAAGGCCTTAATTTGAAGAAGAAATTTCTGGGAATGTACATAGCGAAACACGGACTGAGGGAAAACTGGTAGAGATAAGAATCAAAGCGTTTGATGTTTGGTGCTAGAGACGAATTTGAAAATTAGATGGACTGACAAAGAAAGAAATTAGCTTCTCCTCAGAATCGTTGAGGAAAGCCGTACATGGAAAACATTGACAAGAAGAAGGGACAGGAAGATAGGACATCAGTGAAAACATCAGGGAATAACTTGCGTGGGGAGCTGTAGAGGAAGAAAGAGACTGGAATACGTCGAGCAAATGATTGAGGACTTACTTTGCAGCAGCTACACTGAGATGGAAAGGTTGACACACGAACCACATGAAACCAGTCGAATGACTGATGACTAAAAAAGAAAAGGAATCTTTGCAGAACGTCTTTGGAAGGGCAAGGGCAGTTTTACATGATGGTAGTAGCTTTCGCACATTACATACCACCACAGACAGTACTAATATATTACAGTCTCATTAGGGATTAACAGATCTGTCTGACTTACGACTTATCTGAAGATTAACTGAGCCGCGCCTTCCTTATGTATGCACGCGGTTATCATCATACTGGGACACACCCATTCAAAACAGGTTTAGAAATCTTATCAAAGTCTTAATTTTTATTGTTGCTTTCATGTGGGGTACTGTTTTTCTCAAACAAGGTGCTGAAAACATACTAGTCATCTAGAGTAATAAATTTTAATCCTCTGTTGGAAATTTTCCTTGAGATTCGCATTGTAGGGATAAGCAGGGAGATTTTCAGCTAGGTCCTGGTGTCTGTTATCATTTGAGCTCACGCATGTATATAAACACAGGTGCTGTGTAGAACTGTTATCGCAGTCATCCAGGTGAAGAGACCTGAAGATGAGGCGAACTCTGGTACCTGTGGTGGTGGCAACCCTGCTCTGCCTGGCGCAGGGGGTGCCCGTGAAGTCATCCGGCAGACCCGCCAACCAGTTCCCAGACGGTTTCTACCTGGGCGCCGCCACCGCTGCATACCAGATAGAGGGCGCGTGGAATGAGGATGGTGAGTAGCTGCAATTGGAGCACGTATCGTGACGCCATGTTATGTCCATCGGTGTTGCCCCAGAATAACTCACGTACCTCACTGTAGTTCCTCATGAAATGCTGAATAGAGAGGTTGAATCTGTGAAGATTTTTCAAACTTTCAGGATTGATGAAATTTAAATTTAGCAGTTTCAGGTATGGGATGCTAGTCCGGAAACGACCGAGTGGAAAAGTACAAGCGAAACTCTACTCAAGTTCCATCTTAGCCTCTCGCAGTGTTGCAACTGAGGGTGGCTCAACTTTCGAACTCTGAATATGACTTACAGAATTCTCGCTTAATACTGCCAATACCTTCAGTTAATTTCCCCTGTTGATGGGTTAGTAACGATTCACGTAACTTGATGTCACAGAGACCGAAAATCCTATGGTACAATAACAACGAATTTCATCTACCTGCAAAAGTTTAGAAAGCTGCTGCATTTATAACAGTTGTTCGAAATAGGGTCCCCCAGTGTCAATGCAGGTGTGGAATCGTCGCACGAAGTTCCGTTGTAGTCCTTCTAATACTCCCAGTATAGTCTGGACAGTGTCACAGGCAGCGAGAATTCTTCAGAATTTTTCCCAGGAGATACTCTTTGGACTCAAGAGGTGTCTCATATACAGCACTTCTCACGTGACCCCACGAGAAGAAATCTTATGGGTGAGATCAGGCCTGCCCACAATACAAAACTTCCTCTGCTTATCTACTTTTCGTGGAAGGTCTAGCCTAAGTGTTCACAAACTCTCAAAGTGATGTGGGGCACAATCATTTTCGAACTGTTGTGACCAGGCGAAACTACTTTCGTTTGGCCACAACTATTGATTCTTTGATTGCTCAGCGAGAGGGCGCATCAAACTAGAACGTATGAAATATTGGTTAACTTCATTACATAAATGAGCAGAAGATTTACTTAACTTTGCCACACTTCTTTGCCACACGAGTACTGAATAGCTTACGACTGCCATGATCTAGCAGAACGTCACTTGATGCACTAATTAACAAAACTGTTTTCCTGAAATATAATGTATAATCTTGAGAAAAGTGAATGTCCATCTACATCTGCATCTACATCCATACTCCGGAAGCCACCTGACGGTGTGTGGCGGAGGGTACCTTGAGTACCTCTATCGGTTCTCCCTTCTATTCCAGTCTCGTATTGTTCGTGGAAAGAAGGATTGTCGGCATGCTTCTGTGTGGGCTCTAATCTCTCTGATTTTATCCTCATGGCCCCTTCGCGAGATATACGTAGGAGGGAGCAATATACTGCTTGACTCTTCGGTGAAGGGATGTTCTCGAAACTTTAACAAAAGCCCGTACCGAGCTACTGAGCGTCTCCCCTGCAGAGTCTTCCACTGGAGTTTATCTATCGTCTCCGTAACGCTTTCGCGATTGCTAAATGATCCTGTAACGAAGCGCGCTGCTCTCCGTTGGATCTTCTCTATCTCTTCTGTCAACCCTATCTGGTACGGATCCCACACTGCTGAGCAGTATTCAAGCAGTGCGCGAAGAAGCGTACTGTAGCCTACTTCCTTAGTTTTCGGATTGCATTTCCTTAGGATTCTTCCATCTGAAACTTCACAGACACTGTCCTAATCGACCTTGATGAGTGCTGAAGCTGAGGTCTCGAACTGGGAGGCTTCTTGCTAGCGCGACGCCATATTGACCTCGTAGGAGTTGCCGCAGAGCTGATAGCTGAGGCATGATCTTCTGAAGTGCCTCCCATATCTCGTTGCGAATTGCAGCGAACTCTCGGTAATGTCTATGGTATCGATGCGTGTTATTGCAACGCGATCTCTGTGCAATGCCACAGGAACCACATCCATTGACGAATAAATAAGTGAGATATGTTCCACGAACCTGGGTGGTATGTCTCTGATAAAAACTGTGTACGCTGGTACATTTGAACATAGAGGAAGAAATGATCTTAGTATGTAATCATTGACTGCGTGAGCCCACACGTTAACTGATACACAACACTTAGTAAGGTCTTCTTCAGCTAAGTAATCGTCGAGATTGTCTGCCCCACAATCTTACAAGGGAAACTTCTCATCGCACTCCCCTCAGATTTAGTGGTAAGACAGCCCAATGGATAGCTCGTCAAAAACCTATCACAGATCAGGCAGGAAAACAGGAAGAAGGTGTACTGAAATGTGAAAAAAAGAAGCAAAATCGAAACAGTGATCGATCTAAGCTCAAGATGTCCAACATCAAATATAGCACATTAGGAACTTTCTCTTAGTTATGTGGTGGTTGTGTTGGGCGGCGAAGGGGATGACCTGTGTTCAAATCCACGATAAGCCTCGTAATTTTTTTCCCACAAAATCATAAACTATCTTCCAGTGACTGACGTCCCCGTTCGCTGTATTCAGATCTTTGTCTGTATCGTGGTGCAACGTCCGTTTGCAACAGCGAGGTGTAAGGGAAGGACCTCAAGACGTACGTACCTCCTGTTTGTTGTACACAAGTACAGCGAGTTATGATTCCTGCGTTCCAGTTCTGAAATGTCGACTCATGAATTCCTTTGTTGTAACGTAGTCACACACATTTATTTGTTGTTTTCATTTCTGTGAGAGGTCTATGCGGCATCTCGCCAGCTGTTACTATTCGTCAAATTTATTTGCGATGGTAATGTATTCTTACCGCATGACTCATATTCAAAACCAGTGTATAGTATGACAGTCACGAAGGCTACGGAAGGAAAACACACAAGTCAATGACCGGACAGAAAGTTTATAATTTTGTGAAAAAGAATATGTACGTGCGGTGCAAGTGAGATTTGAACACGAACCTCCCGCTTTGCAATCCAGCATCGGGACAACACAACCACGACGCTGTGTTTCTTGGTAATGGCTCGATGTTTCACATCTTGAAATTGGACAGTTGACTGCTTGATCTGTATTCAGTCTATTGGACTGTTTTGTCACTAAATCTGGCGGGGCGCCTTAGCTGAAATCCCTTCTCCATCATCGCTAAAAGTCTGTAACATCAAGAAGTCGCCCTAGCACTACCTTGGGGTATATAAACATAATAACGTTTAGTATCAGTATTTTATTTTAACATTGACAAATGTTCAATGTGGGTTCACTGGACGTAGGAGAGGACAACATCCAGAGTACAGTCAGATTCGTTGCGAGTGTGTCTGGAGCTACACCATTCACCGCTGCTGCTAAGCTTTATCGCAATTAATCCAGGTTGTTTGAAGCGGGTGTACATGGACATGGATGGAATCTTTCGCAAGTCCCTAAAAAAAAAAAAAAAAAAAAAAAGAAAAAAAGAGAGAGAGAGAGAGAGAGAGACAGAACACATATGGCAACATAAGACGACTTTGGTGGCTAGTGGTGCAATGCGAGATTCCGTACACTCCATAAGATCGATCCCTAGTCGAGGAAGCTCATCGTGAGGGGGGGAACTCCTCTTGCCACTGCAGTGATTGAAAAACCTCAGCATCGCAGTTGTTAAAATATTGCGTGCCATTATTGCCGTGGTGCGATATATTTCTTGCAGAATCTGCGGACATCACCATGTGAGGGGGGTTGTAGCTTCCATGAATGTCTGGTTCACGGCCTGGCTCGCTGTTGTCTGTAGTAACAGGCGTGACATGTTTACAAAACTCGAGCTCTATTGCCCAAAGGCGGCTGCTATCTTCTTTTATTGCTATAGTCCACAGAGGAAGACCGGTGCACGTCTTCTTCAGCATCGAAATACAGATACCATTCGGTTTTACACACACTCCTTTCCTGTATGCCTTGCTGAATTAGCACTCCTGGAAGGACGGATACTGTAGAGAAATGGCTTATCCATAGCATAGAGGATGTTGGCACAGTGAATTTTTTACTATATAGTACGTGTGGACTTCCCTTGAAACAACCTGACGAAATAAAATTGCATGGCAGACTGGGATTCGAAATCAAGTCCTTGCTTAGGAGTCAGTTAGAATACTGGTTCTATACAGTTTTCAATGCCATGGAAGTTTCACATTAACGGTGCTGTCATATTTCCATACTGCAAAGCCTTCAGCTTTGATTAATTTCCTTAAACACACTTTCTAAATAGCAGAGCGTTGTCTGTAGATTTTGGAAGAGTGGAAAGAGATATTGGAAGATTGAAAACTGAAAGTTGTGAGGATGGAAAAGGAGTTGCTGGGTTGCTACTACTGTATCAGCAAACGTAGGGTATTCGACGCCCAGTCGGACAGATAGACAATCTGATCAAAATTACCTGCACTCCGCTATGTAATATGAAACTGATCACTAAATGTCACGAGAGGGGATCCATCAGTACAACAGGTGGCGAGCAGTGTTGTGTTGTCAGTAGAGGAGCAGTAACAGCACTGGATGTCACCTGAACAACGAATCCATCAATGACGTTTCAACCCTTCTAAGGCTGCCTACGTCGGCTGTTGGTTATATGACTGTGAAGTGGAAACGCGCAAAAGAACAGCTGCAGCTAAACCAGGAGCTGGCAGTCATCATGTACCGAAGGACAGGAACTGTCGAGAATTATAGAGGATGATTGTGAAAAGTCATGGGGAGGAATCACTAGTGAGCCTCAAAGAACTTGCGGCAGTCCAGCTGGCCCAATGACAGTGCATAAGCGGTTGAAAATGATGGGGTAAATTGTCTGTGCAGCTCCTCGTCAGCCACACATTTCTGTAATAAATGCTTGAAGTGGTGTAAGGAGAGACGCCACTGGGCAGTGGATGACTGGGAACAAGTGGTGTGCAGTGGTGTGTCACACTATGAACTGTGGCAATCATATCGAAGTTTGTGGGTTCTGGTCAATGCCTGAAGAACACGTGCTATCTTATGTAGAGACAACAGTGAAGTACACAATTGGTGTGGTTTCAGTATGGGGTTATTTTTCCTGGTTAGGGTGGGGGTTGCCGAATAGCGTGTAAGGAAATTCTAAATTCGGAAGGATATAAACATATTTTATGACACTCGTTACTGCATACAGTAGAGGTACAGTTCGGCGATGATGATTATTTGCATCAGCGTGGAAATGCAGGCAGTTATAAAGCAGCACTAGTGAAATAATGGTTTGTGGACAATAATATTTCTGAAATGGACTGGCCTGTCAAGATGAGTTTGAATGCCGACTTTTCTCCAGTCCCCAGCGTCCATCATCACTACATACTCTTGCTCGGATTGTTGAGGAAAAATACTCTGCCGTTCCTCGACAGACATTCAGACACTTCATTGAAAGGGTTCCCAAAAGAGTTTGCGGTGGAGCAATACTGACAAGTAGCAGCTGTTGTAGTGGGCATTAACTGTTATGGGAACTGATTAACCTTTGCAACCTGACAGAAACAGGTGTCATTGTTATTCACACGTGTCGTCCAAGTGTCCTGCGTATTCGATGCTCTGCGTTGTCACAGATTGCAGCCCTTGTCCAAATTTGTACTCTGAATGCAGAGCGAGCGAGAGGTCACAGTTGTATCCTACCGTGCCAATGCAGGATGCACAGAAGTTCTCAATGTCTAACAACTTGGTTTCTTGATGATGATTTCCCAGTGTAGAAGCAGCATGGTAGACATAGTGTCCGCCTCTCTTGTGTTAGTTATTTAGTTAGCTAGTTTGTTAGTTGCATGTCCCATACATCAATTGAACTATTATCTAAATGATGTGGAACCAATCAGTTGACAGAAAACGTATACATGATTATCTTTAACATTTAGGATGTTAGCCTGCAATGAAAGCAACTAGCGATCGGGCTAAGGCTCCCTGACAATCGAATGAGGAGTCGAACTTCAACTCCAGGGATGAGAACAAGTTTAATTAAAACTCCTACGCTCTACTCCAACCATCACGTCCCGAAACACTTCATTCGACTCTCGATGTTGGCGCGCCAGAGGCGCACGAAGTGCTTCGTCTGCATTCCATCACAATCTACTGATGTTAAAATAATGTGATGAAAAGAATTTGAATCTTGTGTATGATCTCTTAACAGTTAGAATTTAACTGTGAAAGAATGTTGATAAATGAAAGCCGTCCATACCTCACCCCATCACTTACGTCATATCAGGTAAAAATAACCTTTCTAATTACTAAGTCAGGTGTGAGAGTGAACGCTATGGCTCACAGAGCCGGTAACGTCACAAGTTAGAGCTGTCTTGAAGGCGAAGAGTGGACACATCTCACATTAGTGTCAGCTGGTATGTCTCCGGATAATTTCGATCGAATAGTGCAGTTACGATCTGTGAGTAACGGTCGCTGCAGTACGGTCACCGCCGCAGAGCGAAATGCACACTAGACACTTGTCAATGTTTTTTGCGGGGACACACAGAAAAGACCATGCCTCTCCTAAAGTTGGTATATTGCGACTGTGTTACTGTCCTAATAATGCTGATGAATCGCTTGGGCTATGGTATCTATCCCATTGTGCCCTAGATCATACTTAGGTATAATCAATAGGGAGTTAGTGGTTTGGGACTGTGGATAAAGTAAAGGCAGAGAGAGCTGGTGGAAACCTGTCGAGAATGTGCTATACCACTGGTGCAAGAGAGGTATTTTTAAAGTGCAAGGGCCATGCTGGTGGGTTAACGTTAGACGTGTTGTGTTCCAGGGAAAGGAGAGAGCATCTGGGACCACATGCTGCACGCACAGCCCAACCTGACAGCAGACGGCCAGAACGGCGACGTGGCGGCCGACTCGTACCACAAGTACAAGGAGGACGTGCAGCTGCTCGTCGGAATCAACGTGAGTACCGAGGCTGACTGGTGAACATGTGGCACCTAATTCATGTTCGATGACAGGTGGTTTGTGATGGGCCTTTGATGAGACGCTGCATAACTAAACATTTCTCAGAATTATAAAACACACATTGCTCTGTTAGCTAATATCGTCACGGTGCTGTTCCATTTTTCTTCTCTTATCCTCCGACTTTCGACAAAAGGAAATAGGACAGTTATTTTCAGTACTAGCTGAGTGCACGTGTTTAGTTACGAGTATAAAGCGTGTAACAAAACGATGTAGAAAACTTGGGCGAATTGCAGAGCTTGTCTTGATGAACAATTTCAGGATCGTAGTCCATGCATAATGTGTGTGATTCAGCGACCAAACGCAACGTTCAAGTTACAGGGGGCAACAGCCGCTGTGGCCGAGCGGTTCTAGGCGCTTCAGTCCGGAACCATTCGCCTGCTACGGTCGCAGGCTCGAATCCTGCCTCGGGATGGATGTGTGTGATGTCCTTAGGTTAGTTAGGTTTAGGTTTAAGTAGTTCTAAGTCTAGGGGACTGATGACCTCAGATGTTAAGTCCCATAATGCTTAGAGCCATTTTTGGGCAGGGGCGAACGTCTGCTGGTAGACCATTCCTTCTACAGCAAATTGTAAGGAATACTGCTACCTTTATGTTTTAACGTATCATTATTGTAGTCGTCACTTGTAGCTGGCTTCTGGAACTTTCGAAGCAGAGCCTACCTTTTCTCTGAGGGCGCATTATTGTCTTGCTGGTGTATGGCAACAATGCCCTGGTGCTAGTGGCCACGCGCCATCTTTGTGTGCGCAAGAAAGTCGTCGTTGGGCTTCTTTATGGAGCAGTCTATTGCACCCCCACCTCGGATTAACAGAGTGAAAATACTGACAGCAAGTATAGTTATGAGTTGAATGTAGTGCGTCGCTTCGTAGGAGAAAAGTGATTGAGTGATTCAGTTATTTCGTGGAAAGGCGCGCGTGATTAATTACGAGCTTTGTACTTGAAACGATGTCGTTTTGTGAATCAGTAATTTTCGTCGAGGAGCATATTGATGGTAGGACGTTTGTGGAAAAGCTTCTGTGATCAGTGATCAACTGTTTACCTACTGTGGAAACGCAACGTAACAAAGGCTACTTCAGAATGAATGCGGAACCAGCTTAACTGTTAACACAAGACGGGATAAGTTTAGGCATTTTTTGGCACAAGCCGAAGTAGTTTCACTTGTACTATTATTGTTTTATAGTTACATTTTCCATTTTTTTACTGAGTAACACTAATATTTGGAGCGTATAAGACAGATGGGTTCGAAACAGGCACATGGTCAGATTTATTTCGTAACTTAACGTGATCTAATGTAAAGCTACCGTACTCGAGTACAATAGTACGATAGCTGCGAAGATTACTGAAAAATAGGTTAAAAGACTTTAGGAGTTTAAAAAAATGTTTGTTTGCACTGGGGATGGACAGTATTTAACGCAAGTGTTGCAAGCCGTATCTATTAAGCAAATAATACGCTCCACACAGCACCTTATTAAAATTTTGGTAGGTTAGGACTGACCATTAGCAACGTGCGTTTTTATTTAATAATGTGGAATATATTAAATTATTAATAGCATTAAATAGGAAAACACTTTCTAATGTTAAGCAAAATTATATTTATTTGGTCGCAGGGTGGCTTTCGGCTCTTTAGGTCATCATCAGGAAACAACTGAATGTCGCAAACACAGATAAATGACGTGCGATTCATGCAGATACCATTTATACAATACATACTAAAATGAGGACATGTAGAGTGCTTACATAGAAATGTATTGTGTTTTCTATATCACACAGAGGTGGTTACATTAGCTATTTGAGGACTAGTTTTTCACAGCCGAATAGACGAATTCTAGGCTGATGTCCACGTCCACCTTCAGTTACACTATTTGCAAGCGTTTGGAAACGTTCACATATTTTTACATGGATGGCACTAACTGCAGACAGCTGAGGTACACAAATTCCGTTCAGAGGAGTAAAGGGGTGCTGACAGGAAAGGATTATGTCCAAACATTTAAAAATGCCGGATGGGTTAATTAACATGCCAACCCCATGTAAATATGCGATAAACGCAAAAGACTAATCTCGACATCGTTTTACCTAATGTTCGTCTACGAAAAATTATGATTCTATTTTCAGACGTTTCTCTGGTCGCAAATACAAACTTGTTTCTGTAATACGACCCTTTTCGTCCTATTGAAGTACGGTCATTTTGCTGTACGTTTCGAATAACCAAGAAGAGAAGTATGTGATGTAAAAAGTCTGCTTTTGAAATCCAGAATTTTTCTTAATTTGAACAGACGAAACTGTTATTCGGCCTATGTTGTCTTGACGAAAACGCTTGCTACGATTGGACGGTTTCCACACTTTCCTTCTCAAAGCGTTCATCCAGATAGAAAATATAACGTCAAATGGCACAAATAAAACCACTGCAACTAAAGGTGAAGAGAAATACTGAAATTAATGTATATCAATGAAAGCATCTTCTGAACGTGTCCACTTAAGAATGAACTGTGAGTCATTTACACTTTAGCCTGTAATTAAAATACTAAGTACACCCGTAAATGACGCGATATGGCATTTTTGAAAAAACACTTCCACGAGAAGCTAATGTTTATGGCAACTATCATAAAGGACGTTGGATTCTAGTTTGTGACGTCATGCCAACTCTTCTTATTTTACTTCCATGCCTATTCAACCAAAAACTTCTGGCTTCCATGGAGATATAGCTCCAAACACGTTTCGGTGGAAGTGTTTTGATAAAAAATACCAGCCTGTTACGAACTAGTCGTTCTGACTGTAGTCTAAAGTATAAAGGAATCACAGTTCATTCGTAAGTAGACTCCTTCAAGCGATATTTTCTTTTATATATTCGAATGTTGGTTCTACTGTTTTCTTTTATTGTAGTGGTTTTATTTCTGTAGTTTGACTTTAGATTTTCTGTCACTTCAACTCAAAGAGCACTCTAGTTGAACGCTGTGAGAAGGAAATACTGCAAACTGTCCAAGCATGGCAATATACGTTCTCTGCATTTTCGGGAAGAGGATATGGGCGGAACAGTGGATTGCAGAAGCAGCCTTTTCATGTCACATGCTTCTCTTCTTCGTCATCTAAAAACGCAACAAAATAAACTTACCTTAATGAGGAGGGATGCGTAGTATAACTGGATCAAATATACCGTTAAGACGAGAAAAACGTCTGAGAATACCTTTCTGACACGGTATTATTCTCGAAAGTAATGTAATGTTTAGTATTTAAACCAACTTTTACGTGGACAAGACAGAAATTAAGAACAATAAGTACATGTTAACAGTAGACTACTAATGTTGAGGGGCTACTAATATGGCGGCGCCGGTTTCAAAGCAACGTATAACGTAAGTCTGTAGCGCCTCCTCTCCTTATTACAGATATACCTCTATGGACTTCTCTGGCCTACGACCTCTCTGCCTACCCACGGAACCAAAGATCTTCCGTTTTTGAAGCCCAGCGCAAAGTGGAGGGAATCTGAAGGCTGTTAACTGACTGATATACTACTGCTACTTATTAAAGGCATAAAAGTGCGGGAGAAACGTGCTTAGAGATACCAAGAAATTCTTCTATTCATACAAACTTTTAGAAACAACTGGAGGATTAATATTTCATTTTATGAAACAAGTCTGTCCAAATCTTGCCAGACGTGTTTCAATCCTACCAAAAGGGGCCCTAACTACGCACAACACCAAATAAGCGCACTTTGATCTTCTTCTTTTCATTTGGTATCTATCACTTTCTTCGATTTCGCATCCATTTCGCTCAATGCTTGACGTGTGCAACTAGCTGTGTGCTACAGCTGTGATTTCTGTGTACCTGCAGGCGAACTGCTACCGGTTCTCTCTGAGCTGGCCTCGCATCCTCCCCACTGGAGACACGGACAACATCAACCAGGCGGGTATCGACTACTACAACAACCTCATCAACGAGCTGCTGGCCAACGGGATCGAACCTATGGTGAGTGCGCTACCAGATACAGACCGGCGAGCACCACTTTGCAAACTCATGTGATAACTTACGTACATCATATCTCGTACTGTCGCCTTCTAACAAACAGCGTTTAATCAAGAGACAACAACGTCCTTCTTCGTTCAGTGAATTCCGAAAGAAAAGTCCGTTGTAAGTGCTGCACTCCAGCGACCACTATTTTTCAAACACAAATGGTGATTACGTAACGTCTGCGTCGATATCTCGCCTCCTCATCCAACAGAGTGTAATCAGCATACATCAACAATATACTGTTTCAAGAGCTTCGCGTCAGAACACTGCTACATTCTTTTGTCCGTCGCCGAATCCCGAAAGAAAAACTGGACGGTTCGTACCTACACGAGAGACGGACGAACTACAATAATTTATCCATTTTACTGGACGGAGACCTCCGTGATTGTGGATTATATTAAAGAAACACAACAACAAGCAATTTCTTCTATATCAATATGTGTCCTGCAAATGCCTTGTGCTAAATAACAATTTCGTTTATCTACTACCCTTCGTGAGGTGGATATTTTGTTTATTTTGTATATTTGTATATTTTGTTTATCTACTACACTTCGCGAATTGAGAGCTTACAATTACAAAGTGTACTAGGTAAACAAAACTATTATTTCTATTTACAGTTCACAACTCATGAAGTGTACTAGATAAAATTGTTACAGTCTGGAAAAAGCTGGCTTCTTGCATTTTGGGATCCTGAATGTGGAGCTAGTCACCACTTAGAAACGTAACCTGTGTGGAAATACTCTCCATGCCACTCATGTTCGTTTATTTTGTTAGCACTTTAAAATTGTTCCTCGGCAGAGACATAACAACCCTTGACAGATTACAAGGTGCCTGCTGGTAGACAACCCCTTTCGACACCCGACTTGCGCTACACGGCGGTCCGTCTGGCTGCCATCTTCAGGTGCGGTCGCTGAGTACACAAATAACCTTTCAGACAAAATGAAGAACAGGAAGATCCAGTTTTTATACGTTCATCTCCTCGCTAATGGTATCTTTAAGGTTTTATTGTCCCTGCACCAGGTCGCGATTATACCCCGATCGGGAAACGTGCAGAATGTTTAAAAATACCTTAACTGTTCTTAGGGTATCTCGATCTCGCAAGGTCTTAGATATGGCAGGTCTAAGCTTTTTAGTTTTTGATACTAGGTCTACAACTTTGCTACTGTCATTCTTTCTCAAAATTCGTAGCTTTTTTGTACAAAACGCACAACGAATTTACGATTCAAACTACCGGCCATCGTTGGGTACTACTTTCCACCATCTTTCTGGCACCATATGAACCCTGTGGCTCAAGAACCAGGTTTCTTTTCAGGAGATTCATGAATTGATTCAATTTTGAACTTATCCATATGACTGGCACTGCTGGTCAGCTAGGACGTGTGGATTGATCGAAAGAGGTAATGAGGGAGAGCAATGTCTGGAGAATACGATGTGCGGGATAGTAATTACCAGCTAAACGTTTTGACGGATTTTGAGACATGGTGTCCAGTATTTTCAAGCTTTAAAACCACCTTTCATGTCCATCGGTGTATTGTGGTCGTTTGTCTTTCAGTGCTCGGTTCAAACGTTTTCGATAACCATCTCCTGTGATTGTTTCCGTTGGTTTCAGTAGCTTCTTAAATCATCCCTCTTCCAATGCCACACCGATATTCGACTTCAGAATCACTGTTCTTGAAGTGTAGAAATTATTCTCCGCACATTCTTTCATTAACAGGTGCTTACCATAGATCATACACAGCACTTTATGAGCCTCATCCGCAGAATTCTTCGTGTTAAAGTAGATATGACGACAATTAAGCTCGTTTGTTGACATGTTCAATCGGGAACAACTTTCTGATGGAATCACAAATCTACTAATATGAAGATGGCGTTGTATTTACAAATGACAAAGCTTATTGTACGAGACTTACGACCGACCATCTGCAACCCACTTGCCGTTACTGCAATCTGTTGTAAAACGGAGGAAGCAAATTTGTAGACGTTACAGTTTCTCATAAAATAACATAGATTCTTAGAGGCTTGCTCTCAGCTAGGCATCGTTGTAGATCGCGAACGAAGCTCCAGCAGCCGGTTATTAAAAGAAAAGCTATTGTAGGTGCCATCTTGACTGAGAGAAGCAGTTTTATCAGAAACGAGGAATAACTGTCCAGATTGTGGGATAAGTAGAATTTATTCCGCGCTTAACTTCTGAACTAGCATTGGCTGAATCAGAGGAGAAGAACATCCGTGTATGCTTGGATATTTTTAGTGAATAAAACAGAGAATTTTATAGCGGTATTTTCAGTGCCTAATGACTTATGTAAGGACTGACTGGATCATACAGTACAACTCAACGTGGGAAGGGGTCTTTTATTTCTTTAAAAAATTCTGATATGGTTTTCTCGACACTGTTGATGTACCTGAACGGTTTCATAACTGCGAACTGGTAACCAAAGAATAAATAAAAATTTTCGTTAAATTATTACCACTACACAGCTTCTCCGCTCTTTTGAAGGAAAAATAGGAATGTTTTTGGCACTTAACACAGTTAACTTTTCCGCTCTACAAATGTTAATCAGAATTCGGTGTAGCATATCTCTCTCTGACCCCACTCTGTGTTGACGACACGCACTGCATCAGCTACGGCAGTGGTTCCCTCTTGTCTCGTGTATTTTTTTCTCTCCAACTTTACTATTGGACATTAAACGTGGCCGCATCTGTCCACAGATCACGCTGTACCACTGGGACCTGCCTCAGGAGCTGCAGAAACTGGGCGGATGGCCCAACATCGAAATTGCCGACTACTTCGTCGAGTACGCTCGCATCGCCTTCGAGAACTTCGGAGACCGGGTGAGTTGCTTCACCTCCCTCTCTCCGTCGGTCGCAGAAGTACTGTTATCTGAAAACTCCTCCTCCCACCTATGCCCGAGAAACAACAAAAAATTAAGTCATCAACAATACCACTTGGCACTAGGTAAACTGCTAAGCAGAATATTTCTGTCGTCTTATGCAGTTTTGTATTGGCATAATCTTATTCCTTTCGGCATCAAATTCACAAGACGATGACTCTCATAGTGGCCACAGTGTTCCAAGGAAGAGTGGCAGGACCCTCGCAGTTTTCAATGTACTTAAACGATTTAGTAGAAAGCGTCGGAAGTTGTTTAAGATCGTTCACAGATCACCCGGGTGTCTGCAAGAAAGTAGCAACACCAGAAGACAGTATCGACTTGCAAAACGACAAAAAGAGGGTTGATGAATGGTACATGGACTGGCTGTTGACCCTGAACGGAAATAAATGTAATAAACTACTTATGCGAGGTTTGGAACTTAAATAACGGCGACTATCTATTCACAACCGATACAAAAGAGTTACATGTTTGCACCTGTTACTGTCCTTCAAAGTAGTCACCAGCGCTGTGTAGAACCCGTTGCCAGCGATGTGGAAGGCATACTATACCGTTATAGCAGAGCCTGTTCTGTTGATGGTGCGAATGGAGCGGTGTACTGTCTGTCGAATCTCTGGAACAGTTCTGAAGCGAATGCCACGAAGTGGTTCCTTCATCTTAGGAATCAAATCAAAGTCACAAGGACTCAAGTCCGGTCAATATGGTGGATGATACAGAACTTCCCAGTCCCATCGACCGAACAGAGCAGCCACAGCTTGCGCCGTATGCACCCGTGCATTGTCTTGCAAAATAATGGGTTGGTTGCGCAGAAAATGTCGCCGATTCTTTCGCAAAGCTGGTCGCAGGTGATGATCCAAAAACGAACAGTAATACTGTGCGTTTACGGTCTGCCGTGGAGGAACGTAATGGCTTAGGATAACACCATCACAATCGTAAACGAGAACCACCATAACTTTCACCATACTGGCGCTCTGATGCACTTTCGACTTTCCTGCCGATCCACAATGACGCCATTCGTTGGATTTGCGTTTCAGTTTTGGCTCGTACGATATGGGCCATGTCTCATCCAGTGTTACGATACGGCATAAGAAAGCCACTCCTGCGCCCTCATAGCGCTCCAAGTGCGTCTGAACAGCGTCGTAACGCATCCATTTCTGTATTTCCGTCAAGTCGTGCGGAATCGATCGCGATGCAATTTTTCGCATTCCCAGGCGTTCTTTCAGAACGCAAAGCACAGTCGTATGGGCTAATCCGATTTCGTGGGTGAACTCACAAATCGTATGACGCAGATCACTGTCCACTAAGGCGGAAACAGCATGCACTTCTTCTTGAGAGACGCTGGGACAACCTGCCCGATGCGTGTCGGCCAAAGTTTGCCGACCTTCGTTGAAGGCTTTTATCCAACGTGCCACTGTTGTGTACGGCAATGCCGATTCCCCGCACGCCTCTTGAAGATCTTGGTGACACTGTCGTGCTGTACGACCTCTGGCACATTCAATCTTGATCCAACTCTGTTGTTCCTATTTCGAAAACATAGCGACACCGTTACGTTAGACCGCTCGCTCATAAGTGACTGTGTTTCCCTCGATTGTGCGCACGCCGGTCACGTGGGACGGGCGAGTCCATTTGCTCGGAGGTAAGGTAGGTATGTCAACAATGTCTGCTATCAGTGACAATAGTAGGTTACATTGCATAGTGTCTCCACAGCAGTGTTGCCACTATTTAAGTTCCAACCTACGTACTTAGGTAAAGAAAACCACTACTGTACAGTTACACTACTGAAGACAAATTGTTGGAAACAGTATCTACTGTAAAATATCTAGGAGTAACTATCCACAGCGACCTTAAGCGGAATGACGACACAAAACAAACAGTAGGAAAAAACAGACGCCGCACAGAGATTCAAAGGAAGAAACTTGAGAAAATATGAAACATCCACGAACGAAATGGCTTATAAGGTGCTTCTTCTATCGATTCTGTTCATTAATAGGGGCTCCTCACCAGGCAGAACTGACAGAACACACAGAGAAGATCCAACGAAGAGCGGGGCGTTTCGTTACGTGATCGTTTGGTTGGCGAGAAAGTGTTACCGATGTGCTCAACGTACTCGATTGGTGGACGTTAAACGAGAGGCGCTGTGCATCACTGAGAGGATCACTATTGAAATTTCGAGAGAGCACTTTCCGAGAGAGTCGGGCAGCATATCTTTCCACATAGATCTCGTGAGAGAACATTCGAGAAATTAGCGCTAATACAGAGACTTACCGACAATCCTTATTCCCACGCACGTATCATTTCCTGGACTACAACATCTGTTAAATACAAAGTGTTCGCTTATGCTTCCCAGTGACACTAAGCATCTTTTATAATTGGTTATGCTCTTGGAGGTAGCAGAGCATAGGCACCCTGCCACTTTCCTAAGTAATGTGTGTTGCCTGTCATCCAGTCTTCTTCTCTGTGTGAAACGGTGAAGGCCGAGCTTCTACACTGCACAACAAAGGATCACCTCTTCGAAACCCTGTAACTGCCTCCCACTGCGTTGCATTAGTTTCTCGAACTGGCTCAAAGTTGCCTGCAACGTTCGTCTCGAATGGTGTAAAAGCGTGCCGCCCTGCGATATCACCCTCGGCTTCGGCGACGCTTCAAACAGCCAGGTGTCGACACATGCGGGGAAAAGGCAACTGTGCAGAAAGTCATGTGAGCTGTAAGGTGGGATAATGATGCCACATTGGCACCAAAGTTCTCCTCGATTCTGCTCACCACCACCGTGATCGTGCCACACGAGGTACTCTCACCCACATTTCACCCCTCTTTTCTCTACAGTGCAGGGCAGAACCATGGCACCCATCATTGAAATCGCTCGGTTTTCTTATGGGTGGCCGAGGAAACATTTCAACACACCGCTGCTCACAATCGGCACAAAAAGCCCTCAAGAGCTCGCATGGAGAGCGACAATGAAACCACCCATTTTCCTGGGTCACTGATTCCCATGTATTTGGCGGTTGAAACCGATAGTGAGCAATACGACGACAAACAGGACGATACTCGTGACGTACTTGGACACTGTTCACACCCTCAGACGTTCCAACCCTTCTTCACGGACATTGTGGGGCAACATCCACATGGAACGTGACTCCACCCATTTGAATGGAGCGCGACAGCACGTTTTGCTCCCGTGTACGGTTTGGAGCACTACGGACCGTTGATAACCGTTCAACGAAATTATAACGTGATCTGAAACAGCGAAGGATAGTTATGCTTTTTCAGCCCTTCTGTTCAGCGCTCTCTTCTGGCGAGATCATGCGAGAGTGCAATATTCAAAGATGACCAAGTTCGACAACACCTTCGGTGGCACTCATGCAAAATTTTTGTGCACGTTACAAATGCATCTATCAAAAACCCTGATACAACTTTAGCCTAGCAGCTGCTCTGACGTCTGAATCTAGGTAAACCACTCCCAAGAAGTGACGAAAGGGTTGTTTAGCTCACAAGCGCTAGAGAAGTCATCAGGCTGTTCTGGTGCCGAAATTTCTAAACATACATTTATAATGCGTTCAACAACCGAACTGGAGGGTCTTAGGTGGAGTGTTTGCCTTTTTATTCACGCACGTGTTCATGTTGCACTCCCACGCGATCACGCCAAATGTGGGAGGAAAACGGGAAGAGTGAAAAAGCATAAATACACTTTACTGTTTCGGGTTATCTTCAGATTTCGTTGAATGGTTATGAACGGCCCCAGGTGGCTCCAGCCCGTACAAGAGAGTAAAATTAGCGGTCGCGCTGCACTCCAAATGCGTGCGATCACCCAATGGGAATACAGCTCCACAATGTCCTCACGGAGGAGTTGAAACGTCCAGGTGTGTCGGCGGTGTCAAAGGCTTCCTATTGCTCACGGTACTACCAACTGTCGTTTTCGACCGCCAAATGTATCGGAATCAACACAACAAGGAGAGGGGCGGTTTCACTGACGCTTTTTATGCGACCTTCCTATTCCTAGCTTTATGAGGTCGTTCCATTGTGCATCGCTCTAGAGGTACCCTTTTACGATACATGCTTTTCCAGTTTACTTACGTCAAGATCAGTTTTCAGTGGCTGTAACAATCCTCGACCTGTTGCAGATTTTCTTGCACTTCGCTACGCACTTCTTGCGTTGTAACTCTGCTACAGCACCATCTGCGAACGGCGTCACTAGCCTTCTGGAACTGTATCATTTATATACAGGGGGTCCAAATATATTCTCTTTGATTTTTTATTCGTTGTCACAATTTTTGGCATGGAGGGAGTTATAATATATGTTGGAAATGACCACCAGCAGTTTCTAAACTAAGACTACGGCGACAAAGTGCAGATTGAACTGTGACTCTTCAGCGTGTCTGGCGTAATGGCAAGACACGACGCTATGGTTTGTCCACTAGCTCGTTGATTGTAGGGTGTTTTTGTCGGCACACGCCATCTTTGACGGTCCTCCACAAGTACACGTCCACAACGTATTTTTTGATTTAATTAAGGCATTTGATTGTGTTGATCACAAAGTATAGCTCCAGAAGTTGGACCATTACGGAATACGGGGAGTAGGTCACAACTAGTTCACCTCTTACTTTAGCAACAGGCAGCAAAAGGTCATTATTCACAATGTTGATAAAGGCTGTGATGTGGTATCTGAGTGGGGTACTGTCAAGTGGGGGATCAGTGTTGGGGCCACTACTTTTCCTTATTTACATAAATGATATGCCTTCTAGTATTACGGGTAACTCTGAAATATTTCTGTTTGCTGACGATACTAGCATGGTAGTAAAGGATGTTGTGTGCAACATTGGCTCGGTTTCAAATAGTGCAGTACATGACCTCAGTTCATGGCTTGTAGAAAATAAACTAACATTAAATCACAGTAAGACTCAGTTTTTACAGTTTCTAACACACAATTGAACAAAACCTGACGTATTAATTTCACATAACGGGCATATCATTAGTGAAACTGAACGGTTCAAATTTCTAGGTGTTCAGATAGATAGTAAGCTGTCGTGGAAAGCCCACGTTCAGAATCTTGTTCAAAGACTTAATACCGCCATTTTTACTATTCGAACGGTATCAAAAGTGAGTGATTCTTCGACACGAAAATTAGTCTACTTTGCTTATTTTCATTCGCTTATGTCGTATGGTATTATATTTTGGGGTAACTGTTCCCATTCTAAAAGGATATTTTTGAGTCAAAAACGGGCGGTTCGGGCAATAAGTGGTGTGAGTTCACGAACGTGTTTTCGACCTCTGTTCACGAGTCTGGGTATTTTGACATTGGCCTCTCAATGTGTATGTTCCTTATTGTCGTTTCTTGGTACCAATATTAGTTTATTCCCGAGAATAAGCAGCTTTCACTCGGTTAATACTCGGCAGAAATCAAACCTGCATTTGGATCGGACTTCCTTAACTCTTGTGCAAGAAGGTGTGCAGTATACTGCTGCATCCATTTTCAATAAGTTGCCACTAGAATTCAAAAATCTTAGCAATAATCCACATGCTTTCAAATCGAAACTGAAGAGTTTCCTCATGGGTCACTCCTTCTATTCTGTCGAGGAGTTCGTTGAAAATTAACCTGATTTTTATTGTATTGCTGATATCGTTTACTTAAACTTATGGACTGACTTTTTTCAGGTTCATGAACATTTTATTTTTATCTGTTATTACTTTTATGGTGTAATTTCAGGTACTGACACGTTCCATGACCTTGGAGATTTGCTCCTCAATTTGGTCCTACGGAACTTGACGTGTAAATAAATAAATTAATAAAAAGGATCTCATCTACCCGCCTTCCATGTAGCGCTGTGCTGGTACAACCAGACGTCGACGGTAGAGAGTCGAACCTCCATCTTATTGCACGTAAAAGATATCTCATGAAGTATCTGTGCTAGCAGAATAGAAATGCGGAAAAGACAAGCCCGAAAACAATTTATTGGACTCATCAAAACGTAACAGTAATACAATCTCCCAAAGAACAGCAGAATCGATCCAAACTGCGCATCGTAACAAATAAAAAAATAATAGAAAAAACCTTACTCTGCACGGGGAGGGATCACAATAAAACAGTTCTACAACGTCAAGATGTTCGGCGACTATACCAAGTCCATCGGCAAAAGATAGGCCAACTAGAAGAGGCGTCTGGCCGTGGCTACCGGAGTGGCAGCTGTGTGTACTTCCAAGCGGTCCGTCGAACTGTCCTTTGCCGGCAGTGCGCCGCTCTGAAAAATCCGTTTGGCGGAAGTATCTGCCGGAACTATTTGCGATCACGTGACTGCCGTATCAAAGTAGTTCCTGGCTAGCTGCGACCTTTTCTGAAGCTGTTCCGCAGGCTCCGCGAACGGGTAGCGGTCCATGGCGGCCGTTGGTGGAGACCTGGTGTTGTGTTGTGTTGTGGCCGCCGGTGAACATTTGTGTTGACAACACAGACGACGTAGCTTTTCCTCGTAATTATATGCCCTGTGATGCAGGCATCCCGTGTTGGTTGGACGTGCCGATGCCAATGCAGTAGGCGCTACGATGTATGAAGTGGGCGGCCACAGCATCTCCATACAGGATTCGGGTGGCAGGTAAAGTCCTTGCCCAAGTATTTCGAAACATGGGTGACCAGTTGTCGTGCTTCGAAGAAGAAGAATCGCATCAAACCACGCAGGACAAAGCACACCACAAATTGTGCCCTGGTAGATTCACTGCCTCGTTCACATCAACGTTAAGACTTCCAGGAGCCCAGAAGAGACAACTGTGGCTGTTCACAGTACCGTTAAATCTGAATTGAGCCTCGTCGGACTGCACAACTTTCCCTGCAAATTCTTCCTCCTCAAACCATTCGCTGTATTCAGTACTTCACTCTATGTCGTCCTCATTCATCGCTTATAGCAGTCCTGGAATGTGTTCCACCTACTATGCAGCCTTCAGAATCCATCTTAACACCTGACTGGTTTACCTCACTTTCGCATGTTCCGGGGTTCACACATTTTTGGTTATAATACCACAGCAATGGACGCCTGAGTTGTCCCTGTTTGTGATCTTCCCCTCTGCAGACCTTTAATAATTCCATTTTCTTCGCACTTACCACAGACGTAGTTCCTGAATGTTCTGGTACTTCCAGCGCCAGTTTTATACAACCTCGAATCTCACTAATAACAACCCATTCCGCTCATGATATCTACTCTATTTTCTTCCAATGTACTGGTTCGCCTTACCTTATCCCACGAGCATGCGTGACGCGATTTTCCTGTTCCACAACGAATTTAGTCGTTACGCAATGATCAGGCGAGTAACTGATTGTGTTTGGAAGCTGTTGAACTACAAACAGTGAGAGCATATTTTGACCCCTGTATATTGCAAACAATAATGGTCCTACAACACTCTCTTGGGACACTTCTAAATTTTCTTTCGTATTCTACACGTTTTGCCCGTGATGAGGTCTCGCTGCGACCTACATGGAAGTCTTGGATCCAGTCGGTCTGTCAGGGGCAAGCTCGTACACATTTTGTTGGGCAATCGACAATGCGGAACTG
Source organism: Schistocerca serialis cubense (assembly GCF_023864345.2). Lineage (NCBI taxonomy): Eukaryota > Metazoa > Arthropoda > Insecta > Orthoptera > Acrididae > Schistocerca > Schistocerca serialis. The sequence goes on from NC_064644.1 coordinate 11,538,742, forward strand.
TACGGAATGATGTCCTGTCGTCCACAGGTGAAGCTGTGGCTGACCTTCAACGAGCCCAACATGTTCTCCAACGGCTACTCGTCCGCCACGTCGTTCGCTCCCGGCGCCAACTCCTCGGGCATCGCAGACTACCTGATGGCCAAGACGATCCTGCTGGCGCATGCGCGCGTCTACCGACTCTACGACCTGAACTTCCGTCTCAAGCAGAAGGGTGAGCCCGACAGCTATTGTCTACATCAACTGCTGGCTTCTCTTATGTGGCTCGAAATCTTTCAACACTCTTAGCTACAGAAGTACTATAAAAACTTGTTTTGAAGGAGGATGGGGGCGGAGATAAAAATATCCGTGTCTGGATTATTAATGAAAGATTACGTTCACTGCGCTCAGACGTAACCTCCAACAAGTGGGCTCTGAAAGCGTGTTAGGAAGTCAACTAACTGAGAAAGGAGTAAGACAGGTGTATGTGTCCTATAGTATCCATCTGATCATTGAGGATGCTGAGGAAGTTATGAATATATTTGGAGATCAGACCGGTAGTTAACGAAGAAGAAATATAAAATTTTTCTGTCAGCCGATGACAGTGCAACTCTGTCAGAGACAGCAGGCAACTTGGAAGATCAGTTGAATGGAATGGATAATATGTTAAAAGGACCGGCCGGAGTGGCCGAGCGGTTCTAGGCGCTTCAGTCTGGAACCGTGCGACCACTACGTTCGCAGGTTCGAATCCTGCCTCGGGCATGGATGTGTGTGATGTCCTTAGGTTAGTTAGGTTTAAGTAGTTCTAAGTTCTAGGGGACTGATGACTTCAGACGTTAAGTCCCATAGTGTTCAGAGCCATTTGAACCATTTATGTTAAAAGGAATATTGAAAGGCTGTCGTAAGATGAATTTTGGCGCGAACTGTGGTCCACGCAGTTTGGCGTACAGACCAGAATCAGTTGCAGTGCTGTGTGTTGCCATCTCGAACCTGACCATCAGCAATTATTTGTTATTCAGTACTCATCATTTCTGAAACGTTCTTGAAATATCTTATTTCTATAATTTTCAGTTCCCATACAAACAACTGATTGTAGAATATTCGATTTCCTTATGAATAACTGAACGCTCTGTCCAGGAGTTCATTTCTGTTCTGGCTGCATTTTGGTGTTCCTAACAAACGTGCATTCCGCGCTAAGGATTGTATTTCGTTGACAATCCTACTTTCGGATTTGGACTTGAGTGTGGTTTCAACGTGACGATGTTTGGTGGAGGCGCCGGGTATTTCAGAGCATCTACATCACTGTGGTTCCAATTAGGCAAAGCAAAAGGAACAGGACTACAAGCAGTACCTCATTCCTATGGTCCATATATTCAAGAAGTCAGTGGATTCCAGGCCAACAGTAAATCAGCTGTACATCAGCAATCCATCAGTGTTCTCTGGAGGTGTTGGTCAGGGTACGGTGAAATGACTGAAAGTATTCGTTAGAGTCATCCAATAAAACAGGCGGGAAGACATGATGAGTCTGGGAAAAGTGTGCTTTTACTATGGCGGTACGGCATATTTCTGCGTCGACTCCTGACGACTGACCAAATTACGAAGGAGGATGGTTTTCCATTGCCGTACATTGATGACCACTCTAGATTACCTGAAAGGGAAAAAGTAATTCTCATCTAAGGACATGCAGACATGCTACTGGCAAATAATGGTTTACCACGAAAAGATTGCCTTCATAACTCCTGACGACCTCCGTGCCTTTAAAGCTATGCCGCTTGGACTGTGTAACACTTCAGCCACTTCCGAAAGTTTAATGGAGAACCTGCCTGGACGACTCGAGTGGAAGACGTTCTTTGCTATCTGAATGATGCTGTCGTCTTTTCGAAGACATTTGAAGAACATCCAAGCCACCTGATAACAGTGCTGAAATGTGTTCAAACTGCAGACCTCCACCTCCTGAATTCGAAAAAGTGGCCCTTCACTCTGCAAGAAATAAGAAATCTTGGGACATCTAGCGAATGGCTAGTCCAAAAAAATAAGAGCAGTTACTGATTTTTCTACAAAATAAAACGAAAGGTAATGAAATGTACTCGAATTAAAGCAGACAGTGTCGAGGGAATTATAAAATGGCTCTGAGCACTATGGGACTTAACATCTATAGTCATCAGTCCCCTAGAACTTAGAACTACTTAAACCTAACTAACCTAAGGACAGCACACAACACCCAGCCATCACGAGGCAGAGAAAATCCCTGACCCCGCCGGGAATCGAACCCGGGAACCCGGGCGTGGGAAGCGAGAACGCTACCGCACGACCACGAGATGCGGGCGAGGGAATTATAGTAGACAAGAAGACATTTAAGGTAGTAGATGAGTTAAGCAATTTTGGCAGCGAAATAAGTGACAGCAATTGAAGAAGGCACGATAAAAAAATGAAGACTGCCAATAGTAAGAAAGAGTTCCTGGAAAACTCAGACTTGTGAACATCGTATGTAGAGTTGTGTCAGGAAATCTTTTCTTGAGTTATTTATATGGAGTGTAGCCTTGTATGGAAAAGGAATATGTACGATAAATATTCCAGACAAGGACAGATCAGAAGCTCCCAAAATGTGATGCTCTGTGAAAATACTGAGGATACATTGATTGGATAACTGATGAGGATGTATTGAAACAAATTATAGAGAAAAATAAATTTATGAGGCAACTTGACTAAAAGAAGGGATCAGTGGATAGAGCACATCCTGAGGTACTACAGAATGGTCAGTTTGATTGTAGAAGGAAGTGTGGCACACAAAAATTATAGAGGGAGACCAAAACCTGACTTCAGTAAGCAGGTTGTGTGGATGTAGGCTGCCTTGGTTACACAGAGGTTTAGAGGCTTGAGCAAGCTCGATTAGGTTGGAAAACTGCATCAAACCACTCCTTGCACTGGAGACTGCAACACCATCACCTTTAATAAAACGTATTTCGTGTGCAGTAACTCTCACTCAATCTCAACAGTCCCTTGATGTCTCATTCACATAACCCACAATAAAAATAATATTTTTATTAAAAGTGATTGTGTATACTATGTTATTTAAATGTTCTGATTCTGTTTTTCATATCATGAACGTACGTGTTGTACACAGTTATGACTACATTACTTTTTCCCAAAAGTATGTCACTTCCAGTGCATTTTCCGTTCATTGGTCAGGTTCAGTTTCCATGTAGGAGATTCGACACAGTCGGCATTGAAGGATTTCATGAATAGTCAGGTCTTCTCCACAGTCTCACTGCATATCATTGTGATCAGTGTAGCCCCATCTAGCCAAACTAACATTCGATCTACCGACTCCAGATCTCAGTCTGTTCAGGGACTCCTTAAGTCCTCCATTCCCCACCACATCCAGGAGGCGAAGTTTCTCAAATTGTTCTCTAGCCTGGGGAAAGGTACGTCGTAGCTCTCCAAAGCTGCAACCTACTTGTTTTGGCAGTGGATCTGAGTGCAATCGATGTTCAAAGGAAACTCTTTCTTGAGTTCAGTCGTTGCAGGGGCAGTTCATGTCAATACAGAGAATGGGTTCTCTCCTGATACAAGTCCTTCTTTCATCACTTGCAGCTGTTTCTCTTGGAACGGGAGGTTGTGCTATTTGTACGATATGGTAAAACCATTCGATTGGAGTGGATTTAAAGCAATCTGTTATGATTATCTAGGTGTCATTGACTACTACGTCTACCTCTTTGGCCACTGCTGAATTAGACCAAACGTGACATGCATACTCTTCCGCAGAATAGCGTGCTGCACTTGCATACGTTTATATTGTTTGAGTTTGAGTACCCCACAGTAATCCGGCCAGTTTCTGTAGAACATTGTTTCAGGAGGAAACTTTTGACCTGCAGTGTTTCTTGAAAGTAAGAAATCTGTCCAGCGTAACACCTAGATATTTTGGGTCTCACAGTGTTCTAGTTGAGCACCTGACCGTACTACAGGGTGAGCATTAATAAAACTAACAAAGTGCAGAAATGGATTAGTGACTGGAAATGGAAGAAAAAAGCTCCTATGAACATGTGTCTGGAAATGGACTGTGTGCCTGCAACGACAAAAAAATCGTCCCAGAACACAGTACAGAGGTGCATTGGATCCACATCACAACGATGTTCAGTGGCCTACATCAGGTGAAACGGGTAGTTGCGGTAGCCGAGCATGGTACACGTAACCGTTCTTTGGCCTAAACAACGTTGCCAGGCTACTTCACTGGAGCTTGTACTAGGGTTTGTCTTAATAGACTGTAGAATCCGATCCTTCGAATCTGCTGCACGCACAGTCCGCAACCTCCCAACACGTTCGTCTGAGTGGAAGGAGCCATGATTGTAAAAACGTCCAAAAACGTCTTCAAATGTTGTGCGATGTAAAACTTCCTGGCAGATTAAAACTGTGTGCCCGACCGAGACTCGAACTCGGGACCTTTGCCTTTCGCGGGCAAGTGCTCTACCAACTGAGCTACCGAAGCACGACTCACGCCCGGTACTCACAGCTTTACTTCTGCCAGTACCTCGTCTCCTACCTTCCAAACTTTACAGAAGCTCTCCTGCGAGTACCGGGCGTGAGTCGTGCTTCGGTAGCTCAGTTGGTAGAGCACTTGCCCGCGAAAGGCAAAGTTCCCGAGTTCGAGTCTCGGTCGGGCACACAGTTTTAATCTGCCAGGAAGTTTCATATCAGCGCACACTCCGCTGCAGAGTGAAAATCTCATTCTTGTGCGACGTAGTTAATGTCTATGATGGTACTTGCTTTGGGATAGCCATACTGCTTCTCGGCCGTTCCCACCTGCTTTTGCCACACACAAACATCATCTCGGCTTGTTTCCGACTATTTTGCTGCTTACAGTACGCTGCGTCAATCACACAGCCTGCACCACACAATGAACACATGGCACGTGGTCAGATGACGTGCCATTCGTCAGTGCCGTCTACCATGGCTACGACGCATTTCCGGACATATGGTCATAGGGCCTTCTCTCTTCCATTTTCAGTCAGGAATACGTCCCTTCAGTTTCCCGGTTTTATTAATGTTCACCCTGTGCAATTTTCTACTAGTTTCAATGAAAAGCGCACACTTGTATATTCGAGGGGCTGGTTGTAGTATTTGGATATTTATTTAAGGGCATTCGTCAGGGTCTTCTCTACTGTTTCCAGATCTGTGCTCTGGTAGTTAGAGAAGGGACGATAGTATAGAAGAAGCTCCAGTGATTGGGCGCTGTGTGTTGGTCATTGGTGTATATATTGGACAGACTTAGAGCCAGGACACTTCGTTGCGTGGTGCCGTTTCTCTGTAGTCTCCATCGGCTACTCTTTCCTTGGAAGATCAGGAGAAACCTACTGTGCTGCAGAAGAGTGGCGATGAGTGTAGTAATGCTAAAATCCGTGGTCGATTGCAGACCTTGACTAATGGTAGCTGTTGATGGACAATGTCATACGGCCGGCCGTAGTGACCGTGCGGTTCTAGGCGCTACAGTCTGGACCGAGTGACCGCTACGGTCGCAGGTTCGAATCCTGCCTCGGGCATGGATGTGTGTGATGTCCTTAGGTTAGTTAGGTTTAAGTAGTTCTAGGCGACTGATGACCTCAGAAGTTAAGTCGCATAGTGCTCAGAGCCAGCCAATGTCATACGCTGCTGTCAAGTCTGCAAATACCACTCCTGTCACCTTGCTAGTGTCAAATCTGTATAGCTTTTGGCTGGTCGAAATCCAGATTAATGAGGTTAAATAAGGGGTCAATTACAGGTATATACGATTTATAATCAATATATTCAGCAATTTGTAAACTTGACATGATAGTGCAACTGGACTAAAATTCTTTGGATTATTTAATTGTACGGCAGATTTCACCGAAACGGTTAGCTGATGGAGAGCTATCAATATGCTGTAACTGTGTCATCTCCTCGATTGGGACAGTGGAAAGTACTTGTGACTCTTAACATTAGTATCGTGTTGTCGGTAATAAGTGGCACATAGGTTTTCAAGAAAGACGTGGCATTTCAACAAGCAGATGGCCCTACATCAATCCTCTTGTAAATAAATTAAAAATCCTTGAAACATACTCTTTAAAACATAAAAAGCGACGCACGACGGAGGAATTGTCGGAAAAATACGGAAATAGATGCAATGTACATGTGCAGAAAAACAAAAAATTACAGTTACAGAAAAATTGGATGATTTACTCAAGAAAAGCGACTTCACAAACAGAGCAAGTCAGTAACGTGTTGGTCCACATGTGGCACTTTCGCAAGCAGTTATTCGATTTGGCACTGATGAATGGAGTTGTTGGATGAACTCCTGAGGGATATCGAGCCAAATTCTGTCCAATTAGTGCGTTAGACAGTGAAATCCCGAGCTGGATCTAGGGCGCTGCGCGCAATGTTCCAAATGTTCTCACTTGGGGAGATGTATGACGACCCTGCAGACGAAGGTAGGGTGGTGGGTGACAGCCAGGTTACTGTCTCAGCACTGTCTGGGGTGTCACCGGGCCTCAGTTCCAGGCGGGACTCATCACTGAAGACAATTCTACTCCAGTCAATGAGATTCCAGCGCGAAAACTTATTTCGAGACGCCTTGGACAGTGGTAGCCTGCCTACCAACCTGTCGACCGCAATACAGTCCCATAGTCGGAAGTGCTGGTCTGGTGTGCCATTTTTTCTTCACAGCAAAACCCATTCAGTTGTCATCCACGGCATCCTTATAGCACAGTGGTACGTCGACGATATTCTACGCCCCATATTGTTTTCCCTTCCTGCCAGGCTATCCTTAAAATTCAGCAAGATAACGCCCGGTCGCACACGGCGACAGATCCTACTGCTTGTCTTCCTGCTTGTCAAACCCTATTTTGGGCAGCAGAGTCGCTGTATCTCTTCTCAACTGAGAATGTTTGGAGAATTATGGGCAGGACCTTCCAACTAGCTCGGGAATTGGACGATGTAAAGCACGAACTGCACTCAATTTGGCATAATATTCATCATGAGGACATCGAACAATTATGTCAGTCAATGCCAGAATAACGGTTTACATAATGGTCAGAGGTGGACCAACTCAACATTGACTTGCTCTATTTGCGAAGTTTTTTCTATTGAATAAACGATCCAATTTTTTATAAAAGTTAAGCGTTTGCTTGTCTTTACATCTGTATCACAACTACCCATTTCCATCCCCTTCGAAGAATTCCTTCATGGTGCGTCGATTTTTTTGTCTTGGAGTGTTTTTAAGAACATAGCAATGAATTCTATTTTGTATTCATGAAATTCACTACGAATGGAAATACTAGTAGTACAAAGACACCCAGTAATCTAGACTGTCATTACAGGCAAGGTCGGCATCACGCTGGACGGAGGCTGGTACGAACCGCTGACCAACAGCGCGGAGGACGCCGACGCTTCGGAACGTCAGCTGCAGTTTGAGGTCAGCAGTTCCACCATAAACTATCTGTGTTTGCTTCCGTGTCCAGTCTCTTATTGTCCTGTCACTAGTTTTCTAGACTTTCCAATAACACAACCCCTTGCTCACAGATCGGGCTCTGGGCGAATCCCATCTTCTCGCTGCTGGGCGACTTCCCCAAGGTGGTGCGCCAGCGCGTGGCAGCCAACAGCAAGGAGGAGGGGAGAGCCAGGTCTCGCCTGCCCTCGCTCTCCTTGGCCGAGATTCTCCTCATCAAGGGTGAGTAGCCGACGCACAGAGACACAGGATACTTCTCAAGGCTTCTGTCTACACTCGCACGTCATGCAGGATATTGGTATTTTCCACGTGTCAGCCTTACCAAAACGCAGTTTCAGAAGGTGACGGATATTGCTGCCTACCAGAGAAACAGCATTG